>NW_006800688.1:123089-124137 GCF_000485575.1 Poecilia formosa | reverse complement strand
CCCTAACCCTAACCCTAACCCACACGCTTACGGCTCTGTTCTGCAGGGTTTTCTCATTAAGGACTTTGACACAGGTTTTATAGAGTACTTTTGGGCCCGTACTCCGAAGGCTCATCTGTGGGTCTTTGCTAGATAACAGAAGACCACTGCCCTTTGTAAAACCAGTGTTCAGGGTCAAATCAGGTACCAGATCTGTTGACTTTGCAAGGCAGTCACTGCTCTTCCCTATGCATTGCTATGGGCAGGCCCTAATAAAAAAGAACAGTCACAAACTAACTGTGAGGAAAGTGAAACAAAATATCACAAATACAAGACAAATTTCAAATCTTAAATTAAGATATTAACATATTGATATAAAGAAGAAAACTTTTGTGATGTTGCAACATCTTATCTTACATAAAATTTATTTCACTTTAAAAATGGAGGTGTTTTTTAGAAAGCAGTATTTGTGAATAAAACTTAGCCAGGTTAAATATATCATAATTTAAATTTTCATCCCCTATTAGAAGACCAAATTTTGTAATTTAATTTTATATTAAAATTTAAAGATAAAATAGATTTCTTGTACATTATCCACTTTTGAAAATCTTTCTAAAAACATTAATGAAGTTGCAATTGAAACAAATTTGTGTTGTCTCAAAATCTCAGCCACAAAACACACAGGAAATGATATATTTTGAATTTCTTTTGCAGAAAGTCATAGGGAAAACTTCATACATAATTATGAAATTAATATCTTAATTATTTTGTGGGAGTGAAATAGCTAGATTTTTGGTTCTTATTTTCTTTAGAGATATAATGATTTTTAAACAAATGTTTTCTTCTCAGATGAGAGGGGAAGAAAACTGATGTCAGAGTTCCTGATGAATTTCTTGTTACATTTGTGCATTTTTGATTTATAAAGTCACAACTTTTATAGTTTCATTTAAAAAGGATATTTTAGTTACCTTATTTTTCAAAGGTAGCATCAGGCATTTATACACATACATATCTATCTATCTATCTATCTATCTATCTATCTATCTATCTATCTATCTATCTATCTATC
>NW_006800688.1:115635-123079 GCF_000485575.1 Poecilia formosa | reverse complement strand
TATATGCATTTAGACATATATGTCTAAATGTAAATGTGGCTCATTTGTTTTGTTTTTCCTATGAGCCACATTTGCCAAAATTTGACTTGGGGATATATAAACAGTTTCGTAATGGACTTGATCATTGGGCAGCATTCTACGTCGTTCTGCAAGACTCTTTTCATCATAGGAGACAATCGTCCTTTACAAGTGTACAAAAGTTATCAATATAGTTTTTGAGTCAGTAATATCAACATTTAATGCCTTCATTTTCAGAACACATGATGTGTACTAAAACAGATTGTAAATTTACGCAAAAAATCATCTGGAACGAATTGGAACGCAGCTTGATCACGTTTGCAGCATCCAAACAGGAAGTTTTCACGAGTTGCAGCTGTGAGCTACATAGCTTGCGAGGTGAGTGCGAAATGTTTAAATATTTGGCCATTCTTTTAATTCTCCGTATATAGTATCACTCCTGTTTTTATTTTCGTTATTTTATTGTTGTTTTTGTATTTAATAGTGTTATTTGGCGTGAGTTTTTAAGCTTTAGTTTAAATGTTACTCCATGTAAATTTGGAACTAACAGAGCAGCTACATGCTAAGCTAACCTATCATCTGTTGGTTTAGCTCAGCTAACTGGTTGTTGCTGGCTGTCGGTGTTAGCCGAAGCTGGTAAGAGAGAAAGTAATATGAAGCTATGGAGGATCGGAAGCTAAAGCGCAAGAGTACCCGAAGCGCCATCAACCCCGGGGCTCAGACCGGAGGCTTATCCCGGAAGAACAGCTCCTCCTCCAGGGGAAGGAATGTCGGCTACAACCACAATACGGGGAGCATCTCCAGTCAAAGAAATAGGAACAGGAGGTCGTCTTCCATAGATTCATTCTCAGAAATAAGAAAAAAAAAATCAATATTAACGTCGATGTACGTTTTATTATTATCAATGTAATGTTTTGCAGGGGAGCGAGAGATAGTAAGGCAAGATATCCACAGGCTGTGGGAGGGAATAAGAACCAGGGCCAGGCAGCACCCGTCATCCAGCACTCTTTTCTGACTGATGTCTCAGATGTTCAGGAGATGGAGAAAGGTCTGCTCGGTCTGCTCAACGACTTCCACTCAGGAAAACTACAGGCCTTTGGTAAGCTCACAGTGGAAGCACTTTGCAGGATTTGACACAAATATAATATTATGCTATGATCCAATCATGTCTCAGGCAATGAGTGCTCCATTGATCAGATGGAACACGTCAGAGAGATGCAGGAGAAGCTGGCACGGTTGCACTTTGACCTTTATGCTGAGGTAGAGGAAATGCCTGAGGATCAGCGGAAAACGGCCTCTGACACCAACATGGACAAGCTACTTTTTAATGTAAGACTGCTTACTTTATAATAAAGCACCTAATTATTTGAAGTTCATTTCAGTTTGCATATTAAACAGCTCAAATTCAATGCATCTAATTTTAGTCTTCTAAATATCTCTAAAGAGCTACTGCTTAAAAGTTTGGGATCACTGTGGTGTACCAAAGAAACTGCAGAGTTTCAGAGGAAGGCATACATTCAATTCAAATTCAGATATAATTTATTAATCCCAAAGAGAAATTAAATGTTGTAATTCACTTAATTAGTTATTGCAGATAACAGAAATCTTTCCTGTGTGAGTAGGAAAAATTTCCTGTAGCATCTGTGTTGCAGCGAATTTGAAGAAGCCTCTTGACTGAAGACACCCGTTTTTTCATGGTGGTTAGAGTTGATCAGCTGCTCCCTGTTATAAACCACCCTGTTGCTATGGTTATGCATCCAGGGTTTTCCATGGTGTATTATAAGCCTGGTGGGCCACCAGACTTGTGCCCCCCACATATTTTCTCCTAAATTATTGCTTTTTTTCAGTGTAAAATAATGATAATTCAACTTGATCCCAAGCAGTGGTGCACAGAGGTGTTCAGCTCCTGAATTATTACTGATGAAGCTCTCAAATTATTCTGCCTGGTAATGGATAGCTATGCCCTTCAAATTTAGTTACTTATTCATCAGCAAGTGCAAATATTTTTGTTTCACAATATCCATTATGTAAAATCAATAATATTCTTTGTCTCCACAGCTCGAGGAGCTCAGTTCTTCCATGTATCCTTTTGACATGAAAAACTCTCGGATAAGTTGTTTTTATTCTTGACTTTTAAAAGATTTTAATTTGACAGGGCTCGTTACGACCAAAACTTAACATCCATTTTGTAGACACAGAAAGTCAATTCTTGAATGAATTTGCAATGGTTAGAAACAGTTTGCTGGTCCTTCTTCCTTTTGTTGAAATAAAAATATTTATTTCAACAAAACGGAACTTGAAATTTTACCACCTCAAAATAAAGAGACAGTTAAACATTAATCTTAATCTTAACAAAAGGCATTAAGTTATCTCAATATATCAAAACAATTGTCTCCACAACAAAAGGTACTTGAATACTCATCATGAGGGCATAATGAAACTGATATGGCAAAGAAAGCTTAGTTTTTGTAAACTCAAGATAGCAATAAGGACCTCCAGCCATTTTTGAATAACTAAAATGCAAGAATAATTCAGAAGCCCTGTAAAAATGCTTATAGCTGCCTAGTTTCATAGGTCAGACACCAAATGTACCTTAATATGTGTTAATATGAAACCATTTTAGTGCTACCATACAAACTAGCATCCTTTATTTTCCTTCTCTTCCTGTTTTGAGGTTCAGCCAATCAGTGTAAAGGGAAATATATGGCACTCCTGGATTGGGTGTTTTACAAATTTCACCCAATAGCTTGTCTAGTGTCTAGTTATTATGGCTTCCCCTGATGAATTTTCTTTCAGATATTTTAGGTATGTTCTACGAATAACAAATTTACCAAAAATAATTTGTAGCTATGTTCCACAGAATAATCAACGAATCAGTAGCCATGTTTCTGTCGATGTTTTTTTGTATGCATATTTTTGAAGTATTGCATTAGAAAAGGTTGATGGAAATGGCAAAATTCAAAATAACTTCCTAGATTTTGCAAAAATGTTTTTTTTATTTACGCTGTCTTGAAATTATTTTTGGCTTTCCCGAAAAAACATTAATGCACTAAAGCAGATCTGGAAACAGATTTTCCAAATAAGTTGTAACGTAGCAAACACTTACCTCACATGACTGATCAGCTGTTTCTTCCTGTCCTTTCTCTACGTCTCCAAGCAGCATGTGACATCACCAACACTAGTTGACAATTGTGGAGGTCCACTGCATAGGCAAATCCTATCTAAATATTCTACTTACCATATTTCTAGTGGGTACTTGTGGCTTAAGTGCTAACAGTATTTATACTAACTCTAGTTTCGTCTGAATCCATTATCTTGCGTTAATGTCTGGTCTAGAGTAGAGTGAAAGGAAGACAGGAAGTTTTTGAGAACCTGTTCCTTTACTTGATCCCGCCCCTCCAGCCAGAAGCTGAATCTAGCGGACACTCAAGAAATCCCAAGGATGGCCACCGTGTGATGTTCGTTCTTCATCCTCCTTCCACATTACCTCTCCTGAAACCACGTGTAGGCAATCTAACAAGGTGGAGTTGGAGGAACTTTACCTGAGGTTGAATGTATTTTCAGATTGGCTTCACTGCAGCCACAGAGTTAATCAAAGATGGGTTTAACAGTACTATGTCTCTTATATTAAAGATAAGGTACTTATCTTTTCTGTTATTGTATAATACTTGTAAGAAAGTGGCATGGAGGCTTAGGTCAAGATCTCCAGGTTCATTATATTTTACATATATTTGGTGCATCCTGTCATTTGTGAAGGCAGCATAGGTTTATAACCCACCAGATTCTTATTTTTCTTTGAAAAATACAGAAAATTGTTGTCATTTCATCTTCAGATTTAACAACAAAGATAATATATAAAAATAGCTCAACTAAAATTCAGTGAGCAGCCCTTTAGAGTTTGAATGGAACATGCAAAGTGCACACCACATTGTTTCTGACGGGTTGGTTTGATGCTGGAAGAAATCCAAATGCTAACATCACAGCCATGCCTTATTTTTTTTTCTTTTTGATTTAATCATACTTGCCTTATTAGTTAGCAATGTTTAAATGACTCTATCTGATTTATTATGTCTAATTTTAGCCGCTAGAGGGGGGTGTTTTCACACTTAGCCTTTTGCTTGATTTTACTTTTGTTGATTTAATAAATGTCGTGTATTTGACTTTTTTGGGTGTTTTTCTCTCATTTACAGTAAGAAAGTATTTTTTTTCCTCAAAGTCAGTTGCAATAAAGATATTTTAAAAATAATGGGTAATTTTTTGTGTGTGTGTATTTCATGCCCTGTATAGTGCTGGACAGAAAGTAACATACATTATAATGTTGATTGTCATAATAATTTGGTGCTTTTGATTAAATACTTTTTCTGTGGTAGAATGTTTGTACTATTACAGTGATTTTTAAGGACAAGAATTATGTGCACAAGTTTGTATTTACTGACAGTAAAATTCACCAGCATCTGTAAAATGCAGATGTAAGCATTTCAATGTCTCAGTACTTCTTACAGGCATAAATTAACCTCAGTAATCACAAGTCCAACTAATTTTGTTTGTAAATAGTAATTGAAGCGTGAAAGTGAATTATATAACAAATTAACAAGTAAAGTTTATTTATGTACATCTTTGAGTGTGACAACAGATCATAACATTTAGTTGGAAACTACTTGGCCTACAATCAAAATGACTTGATTGAAATGTTTTTCAACTCGTGAGTCACTAATCAGTATGGAACCCTTTAAGAAGAATAGATTATTATACCTCAGCAGTCGGCATATAAACTTTTAAAATGTCCTTTATCAGATCTCAGACAAACTGCACCAGCAAGATTTTTTCATAATTCTTCTTTTAGAATGGGTAAAGTTAATCAAGAACATATATCATTCCAAAATACTCTTGGTGTGTGTTTGGGATTGCTCACCTGGTGGAACCCTCAATGGTGTTTAAAACCTTTAATTGTATTACTGAAGAAAATGTTTTCTGTTTCAGTCACTTTAAGAAAAATACAGTTTCACTTATAGCTAAATAAACCCTCAATTCGATACTCCCACCACCATGCTTGACAGCACCCTACTGGGTCCCCCTGGAATTCAGAGGGGTTACCATAATTTGGGAATATTTGAGACCCCCGGTTAAAACGCGTACAACCTTACAACCTGTTTTAATAGTTCAAACACAATGAAATTTGGTTGGAATTTACAGTCGTGTAAATCATCCTAAACATCAAAACTAGTCTGAATGAGTTAATGAGACTGCAGAAAGGACTCGACCTCAGTCTTTTTAAAACATTGTGAAATAATATACTGAAAATTGTGCAGGAAACCAACTACTTGAAATAAACTTGACTCTTTTTAGTAATAAGTTTAAGTTCCATTTAAAGTTTTAATGTTTGCTGCTTTAGCTTCCTGAGCCAGTTTTACAAGAGATACTGTTGGTTATTAAGACTCAGGATGGGACGGGCTGTGTGAATGCCCTCATCCTTTGTTGACACGTCTCCATGGTTACTCCCTGCACACAACGGTCCATCTGAAACAGATCTACTCGGCTTCAGTAGGCCTGTAGGAAACAGCGTAGCGGTGATGGACCTCAGAGGCACTCATCACTCAGTGAAGCTCTGGCAGCTCAGTGGGCCGGACTATGAGTCGCAGCCGGGCCCCAAACTGGCAAGAGAGACCCGCTTCAGCAGCTGGACCCCACTGGGCAACAAGCAGAGCAACCTGCAGGTAGTTCTTTCATTTCCTCTCATTGTTTCAAACAAAGGAATGACTACAATATACAGAAACAAGAAACTAGTTTCATAAAACCTGTTTCTGAACCGCAAAATTAATTTGTTCAATGAAAACCAACTACTTTCTAAAAACCATTGCTGAATTGGATATTGCTGTAATGACTTAATGAAATCAACTTGGTTTCCTTACTGAAGTTTAGCATTTTAAACTTAGCTGGATGTATGTATCAAACTGGAAGGGATCCATTTGAATTTGAATCTGACTAAATGATTATATTGACTTATATTATTTTGCATAGAAATTGAAACAGTGTGATTATGTAAAAAATGGAATTGAGTAAAATTTTGGATTCTTGCCTGGAGTAAAAATGAAAAATATGATCCACCGTCTAACTCCATTTATGCTGGATATGAAGATGTAATAATAACTGGGTGATAATTAATGTGTCGCAGGACATACAACAAACAAAAAACACACACAAAAAATCAGAAGTACATTTTTTACATTTTGTGAAAACAAGAATTTTTCTCAGTCTTAGATCTTTTGTCCATGATGTTTATTTCAGTAAAGCATAAATTGTTCTATGTTATGTTTTTTCTTAGCAATATACATGAGATTACATTAAAGTGTAATTTAAAACTCTTGCTTAAAATAGCCGGTTCTATAAACATTATTATGGGATTAAAACGTCTCACATTTCACCTCATAAACCATGGATGCTCAGTTCAGAGTCTCATTCTTCCAAATAATACAACAAACGGTGCAGTCAAAGTACAGATTCCCCTCGTTAGAGTACTTGGCAGTGATTAGATGTCCTCATTTTCCATCTGCTTCCTGTTTGATCTGAGCTGTTTGAGGAGCGTGTGAAGCTGCTGTTGCACTGGTTTGATCTGTGGACGGACTCCCAGAGGAAGCGTCTCCTGCAGGCTCTGCTGGGTCGCTGCACCAAGGCACAGCTTAAGTAACGTTCTTTCCAACACTTCATTCAAGTTATTCTAAAGTCCTACCCTGAGCCTGCAGTCTGGTCCTGTTGTTGCACATTGCTGAACCCAGGCACTGCAGAAACCTGCTCAATGACATGGTTCCTGTAACCCGGCTGGATTTCACGGCTGTGCTGCCTCGGTGTCTATCTCTCTACATCATGTCCCAAGGAGTTTGGAGCCTGGAGGCACCACTACGTCTCGTGCGTCTCCACCTTGGACCGGCTATCTCTTCAGCAAGCAGCTGAGATATATGGGACCCTCTACCAGCCATGCCTAGGGGTGAAGGAGGAGGAAGGGGAGAGGAGCAGGGAGAGGAGGATTAAGCAGAAACTCAAACAGGCCCTTAAGGAGGAAAAGAGTGAGTCAAGGTTCTGGGTGACTGAAGGAAGTGGGTGTAATGTGAACACAGGTGCACAGGTGGCAGGATGAGACAAATTTAGTACATAGAGTAGATCGCAACAACTTTATTAAATGAATCATTTTGTTTTTCGGTCCTGTCAAACATAAAATTACTTGTCAAACTGAGCTTTGTCTTGCCATGTAAACATCTCACCTCTCATCAGCTGATCTAACGGCTTAGGTCTGTGATATCTAACAGGACTGGCCTTGATTAGCAGGAGTCCATGGGGTTCTAACCCAAAGTCTGACAAATCCACAGGTGAAAGGTCACCGACCGTCCTGTCCAGCTCAGAGTTGATGGTTAGGTCTTGGTCTTC
This sequence comes from Poecilia formosa, assembly GCF_000485575.1. Taxonomy (NCBI): domain Eukaryota; kingdom Metazoa; phylum Chordata; class Actinopteri; order Cyprinodontiformes; family Poeciliidae; genus Poecilia; species Poecilia formosa. The sequence continues at coordinate 115,642 of NW_006800688.1, read as the reverse complement.
TCTCTCC
>NW_006800688.1:109821-114066 GCF_000485575.1 Poecilia formosa | reverse complement strand
TTTTACCGTTTTTTACCGTAAATTTACTGACTTTTTTTGCAGTTTCGCCTCACGGTAGTTCCATGTAATTTCTACGGTGATGAAATGTTTTTGGAAATGACGGTTAAAAACTTTTGGTCTTTTACCGTTTTTTACCGTAAATTTACTGACTTTTTTAGCAAAGGAATTACAGGTGCTTATTTTTTGCTTGACTTTATTCGTCTAGTGATTTCATTATTAAGGCTTTATTCAAATAGAGTTAAGGCCAATCCATTTAAAAGCCATTCTGGTTCCTTTTCCTGGCTGACTTTTTTGTCATCCAACCATCTCAGTGATATTGTAGCATCATATCACCATTAAGGTGTTTCCACACCTCCTTCCACACCAGTTTCAGCCTCACCGTGGAAGAGGGAACATCAGTATCTTGATGGAGGTGTTGTGGAAGGTGATGCTGTGGAAGGATCTCCGGTAGCAGTCAGTTTTACAACAAACAAAGCCCACTGACTGAAGACTCTGGCTGTATGACAGGAACATGTTCGGGATGACACCATGATCTGTTAGCAAGCACTGTTAACAACCACCATCAGTTTCAGCCCCACTGTGGAGCTGATCACTGTGGAGTTGCTTATAATGAGTCAGTAAGCATATATTGCAAAATTATGTCACTCATTTACCTCATCTCTACCCGCTGCAGACTTACTCTCCTAGGAACCATAGGAGTGCGCTTCTTTCTAGCTGCTACTAATAAAGAATGAGTTGTGTTTTGAGTGGTATTTCTTTGTACCTTTTTCTGATTTCCATATCTTTTAGGCAGTGTTCTGTCTGAGAGGACATCATCATCCCCAGATCACCGGGAATTCTGGGAAAAACTGTGTGCCTTGGTGGCACCTGGTCAGGAAGGAGGCGGGGTTGATATTTTCTGCCCGCTGGCTGCATCTGGTACAACTTCTGTTTGAATTTTCAAACATTTCAATTCTTCAAGTAATTCTAAGATGTAAGCTCGTGGTTAGACTTGTCACAGTGTCGGGACTTGCTCTGACGTGGAATCTCTGATCTGACTGGTCTGGAAGTTCGGGCTCCTTTGGGTTTTGCCACAGAAAGTTTCCAGAACAGTGAGTTACTCCTTAAGACGAGTTCTGCTTGTAGTTTCTTGTAGTTGGTGATGTATTTTTGGTTGGCTGCAGTCCTAAGCGAGTGGTCTGGTGGCGACCAGGACCCAGCAGCTCCAGCTCTATGCTACGTGACTGACAGCGTGCTGTTGGGCTGGTGTAGACAGGCCCAATGGATTGAAGAGGTTCTGGTCCGGCTGAGGAAGTCCCTGGAGCTGCAGCTTCAACAGGCTAGTCTACAAGCCAGATGCAGAGCTCTGGGTCAGTTCTGAGCTCAGTCTACAGCTTTACTTTGATTAAGCTTTAAACTCATGTCTGGTTCATTTCTAGGACTCTTCCTGTGGGAGAACATTTCCCTGGATACCCTTGGTGTGTGTGGGGAACTCAGTGAAGCGCTGACAGAAGGACTTGCAGCTCTCAGCAGACAGAATGAGGTGAGGACTGCTGTAAGACAGGAAGGGAGGAGAAAAGACAAGGTGTAAACTTGAATCTTTATCTGTCCTCACTGCTTCAGAGCCGACCAGTTGAGTTCCTGTCCAGCTTCCTGATGAAGTGGAGCAAAGAGGTTGGAGAGATGAGCCAAGGAGGTGGTTCATCATGTCCAGGTCTACCACCAGGGATACCACAGGTGTTTCCCTTCTTACACCATTCTGTTTAGATATGACCGAACAACAAATATAAACCATGTCTTATTGTTTCTTTCTTTAGACAACTTTAGATTGAGATGTTCAGTTGGAAGAGAGCTGCTCCACAGCGAGCGCCTTTATCTGGGAAGAATGAGGGCTGTGCTGAAGGTAGAACACCAGGAAACTTTAACAACAAACACAACAAACAATGCTTCAGTTCAGAGAGTCAAAGTTGGTCAGGTCATTATGATGAAGCAAAGATTGTTTGCTTCTGATCCAAAGCTTGAAACTTAGAAATGAGAACAAGTTTGATAATAGAAAATGTTCATATCTTCTGTGTTTCTGTTTTTTTATAAATATATTTGACAAGAATTTTAGAGTTTTGTTTCTTTTTCCTTGTTTGATTTCATTCAAAATTTAGTATCTAATATTTTAATTTACTTACAGAATTATTATTGCTGTTAATTAATTAATAAACTGATTAAAGAATTTGCACATTTGTTCACTTATGTTTACTTTTTTCATTTATTCAGTCATTGTTTAGTTGTGGCTCTCAGCAGTCTGGAAGTCAGAGAAATCCTACACACACGCTGTGAGTCTAAAAGCAGCTACAAGAGCCAGTTTGCTTCAGTTTGAGCACCACAGTGATATGCAGGTGTGTGTCCTCAACTGCAGATGTGCGCCATGCCTTCATCCTGGACGGGCCGCGCTGTTCGTGGGTTTGTGCGACAGAGCAGGAAGAGGAGAGGGACAACTTCCTGTCTGTGCTGCGTTTCGCTATAAGCTCCTCCCTGACAGAACATCAGTGAATTTAAGGCGAAGATATCTGCAGCATAGCACCTGACTCCCTGAATAAGGGGCTCTTCTGTACACATTTAATGAAAATATTCCCAGTCCTTCCTATAGATCGAGACAATTATGCAAATAATATGAAATCACTTCTCTTGGAGGGTGTTTGTTTTGTTTTATGTTTTAGCAGAAGATGATCATTTTTAATGATATTCACCAGCCCACACTGTCTACATTGCTTTTCTGAACCGTAATCATGTTCTGCATCAGCACCAAGATCACATGACCTAACAAATACCATATGACCAAATCCCTCTGGAAATACAAACACCATAAATAGTGTTATTAATATCAGCCCAGATTTATTATCAGACCAATATGTTAAATGACAAACGTTGGCTGATATTAATGTTTATGTATGACACATCACTACGTTTTTCCTCAGCGTCAAATGACTACATTTTTTTCGTGATATTGTGTAACATTCTATTATTTCTCAACAATAAACAACTCCACATGTTTTCATTAAATGATTTAATTTTTTTTCCCAAAATATTGGATGTCAATATTTTAGTGATATTTGTAGCCAATAATGAACATTTTAATAAATAAAAAAATCCCATATGTGTGCCTCAATATTGATTGTTTTCATTATTTTCTTAGCAATGTTCAGTGATTCCATATTTTTACTCAACATTAAATTATTCCATAAATATTTCTAAGTTAGTTATTGTTGTCATTTTTATCAAATAGCCTGACATTAAACTTATCTATCTTAAATGATCAGTATTCATCCATGTTTGACTTTTAATTTCAATAAAATGTATTTTTCCACATGTTGAGGTGCAGGTAGTAAACATTTTACGCATCAAAGTATAAAAGGCTTTTATTGTAATGAAAAATAACACACGTCATATTTTAATGAAATAGCTGCATTAAAACTCATCAGTTCTGTACATTATTGCCACTCTTTCTGTGTCTGCATCTCACAAGAAAGACAAATATAAATACACATAAAAATATACATAAAATCTTTTATTTAACACAACCATATATCACGCCTTTTAATCTAATATTTTCATGTCATTGCTGTTCTCATGGACATCTTCAGATGAGTAATTCGGTTGCAGCACATAATTTTCAGTAGTTAGTGTGTTACTGGTCGAGCTAATAGAATAGAGCACAGACAGTAAACAGCTGCATGTAGCCACTGTTAGAGCGATGAAACGATGAAAATTTGGTGAAATTGAACACTTAATTCAGCACGACAGCTACATAGGTCAGTGCCGTCACAGTCTCCGGTTCAGCAGGTTTGGGCTGTTCTTCATGCGTGAGGCTGGCTCTCTCCCAATTCCGGCAGCTGGCGGCGGTCCCTGGTTTATCGCCGGGTTGTTGGCGCTTTTCTGGGAGCCGAAACCCTTTGGTTTGGGGATCCGGGTCGGTCCTGGACGTCGGAATGCTTCGAGAGGTATCTGACGGAGAAACAGAGAATTTAGTGTGGTACTTTTTGAACAAAAAAGGTGGCATACTCTAAAATGACAGGCTAAATTCTAAGCTATTTGAAGACCCATTCAAAAAGTTAGAATATTACTGAAAAGTCCATTTATGTCAGAAACTATCACTAAGTGAAACACATTATATCTGCACAACATTACGGACTCGTTCATTCGTGGCTGTTTTCACGTTTATTGCGCTGTTCATATCAGTCTCGATGTTTGCAGTTTTCTGGAGCACAACGCGAA
>NW_006800688.1:105276-109677 GCF_000485575.1 Poecilia formosa | reverse complement strand
TTTATCCAGAAGTTAAGTTGTGAACCTGATCACACTTTCTGAATGATTGCTCCTTATACAGCAAAAATAAGCTTACTGGAGCATCATGTGTGACAGGGCCAACACAAATAGTGCATAATAGTGATGTGGAAGAAAAGCAAAACTTAATTTTCAATATTTTTTATAAGAAATAGGAATGTTCAGAGCATATTTTTTAATCTTTTACACCTAAATTAAATCCAGTGTGACCAACTGAGAGGTTTGGTCATGGATGATCACAAAGGGTTAAGTTTTGAATAAGTAATGTTGAGGATATAACAAAACATAGAAGAAGATAGTTTTTCAACAAGAGACCAGAATTGCATGTGAATATTTCATTAACACATCATGTCTAAGGTGAAACACAGCAGTGGCAGTATCATGGTAAGGGGATAAACAATAGGAATGTGGATGCTTGTTAGAGTTGACAAATGGAGGTGGTGAAAAAACATGTTAGTGGATAAAGAAGAGTTGAGACTGGAGTGAAGGTTGCAAAGTTGAGCACAGAGATGTTGGAGTTGGGGAGAAGCTTCTTGTTTGCTATGATAGATGGAAGNAGCAGGAAGAGGAGAGGGACAACTTCCTGTCTGCGCTGCATTTCACTATAAGCTCCTCCCTGACAGAACATCAGTGAATTTAAGGCGAAGATATCTGCAGCATAGCACCTGACTCCCTGAATAAGGGGCTCTTCTGTACACATTTAATGAAAATATTCCCAGTCCTTCCTATAGATCGAGACAATTATGCAAATATGAAATCACTTCTCTTGGAGGGTGTTTGTTTTGTTTTATGTTTTAGCAGAAGATGATCATTTTTAATGATATTCACCAGCCCACACTGTCTACATTGCTTTTCTGAACCGTAATCATGTTCTGCATCAGCACCAAGATCACATGACCTAACAAATACCATATGACCAAATCCCTCTGGAAATACAAACACCATAAATAGTGTTATTAATATCAGCCCAGATTTATTATCAGACCAATATGTTAAATGACAAACGTTGGCTGATATTAATGTTTATCTTTATGTATGACATATCACTATGTTTTTCCTCAGCGTCAAATGACTACATTTTTTTCGTGATATTGTGTAACATTCTATTATTTCTCAACAATAAACAACTCCACATGTTTTCATTAAATGATTTAATTTTTTTTCCCAAAATATTGGATGTCAATATTTTAGTGATATTTGTAGCCAATAATGAACATTTTAATAAATAAAAAAATCCCATATGTGTGCCTCAATATTGATTGTTTTCATTATTTTCTTAGCAATGTTCAGTGATTCCATATTTTTACTCAACATTAAATTATTCCATAAATATTTCTAAGTTAGTTATTGTTGTCATTTTTATCAAATAGCCTGACATTAAACTTATCTATCTTAAATGATCAGTATTCATCCATGTTTGACTTTTAATTTCAATAAAATGTATTTTGAGGTGCAGGTAGTAAACATTTTACGCATCAAAGTATAAAAGGCTTTTATTGTAATGAAAAATAACACACGTCATATTTTAATGAAATAGCTGCATTAAAACTCATCAGTTCTGTACATTATTGCCACTTTTTCTGTGTCCCAGATCCATCTTCTTTATCTGCATCTCACAAGAAAGACAAATATAAATACACATAAAAATATACATAAAATCTTTTATTTAACACAACCATATATCACGCCTTTTAATCTAATATTTTCATGTCATTGCTGTTCTCATGGACATCTTCAGATGAGTAATTCGGTTGCAGCACATAATTTTCAGTAGTTAGTGTGTTACTGGTCGAGCTAATAGAATAGAGCACAGACAGTAAACAGCTGCATGTAGCCACTGTTAGAGCGATGAAACGATGAAAATTTGGTGAAATTGAACACTTAATTCAGCACGACAGCTACATAGGTCAGTGCCGTCACAGTCTCCGGTTCAGCAGGTTTGGGCTGTTCTTCATGCGTGAGGCTGGCTCTCTCCCAATTCCGGCAGCTGGCGGCGGTCCCTGGTTTATCGCCGGGTTGTTGGCGCTTTTCTGGGAGCCGAAACCCTTTGGTTTGGGGATCCGGGTCGGTCCTGGACGTCGGAATGCTTCGAGAGGTATCTGACGGAGAAACAGAGAATTTAGTGTGGTACTTTTTGAACAAAAAAGGTGGCATACTCTAAAATGACAGGCTAAATTCTAAGCTATTTGAAGACCCATTCAAAAAGTTAGAATATTACTGAAAAGTCCATTTATGTCAGAAACTATCACTAAGTGAAACACATTATATCTGCACAACATTACGGACTCGTTCATTCGTGGCTGTTTTCACGTTTATTGCGCTGTTCATATCAGTCTCGATGTTTGCAGTTTTCTGGAGCACAACGCGAAGCTCGACGTCATTCAGAGGTAATATATTAACTTCACATTAACAAAGACACAGTGGGACGGATAATCTGGGAAATGATGGACGGGGAGAATCTGACTAAAATTAACTGGATGTCAGACAAATTCTGGGGTTTACGTCTGCTTATTTGCTAGCCCAAAAAGCGCAACTGCGACTCATTAAATCAGCAAGCGTCTTTACAAAAAAATAAAAAATAAAAAAAAAAGCCCAAAGGTCCTTATAATAATCAGACTTGGCGAGCGAAATTCAAAATAGATCCTGTTTTTCCAGCAACAAAATGCGCATCTCTCTCCTCCCTCCATTGTTTATGTTTCTGTCGCTGCTGATACTGTCGCATAGACACAGCGATCAATCCCCAAGACTCGTAGAGAATATAAAATTAAACTACAAAAGAAAACGCACAGTAACGCAAAGTGATTTCGATAAGTATCTGCAGTCTGACTACTGGATTCGAAATAACAATGCGTTAGATTACTGGAAAAAAGTGGGCCGACGTCACTGGTCACTACACAAAGTTTGATGTTTGAAAACCTTTATTTCTGTTAATTACGATAATTTTCCACTTACAGCTAACTAAAACAATTTCAATTTAAAACATTGGAACATTTTTAATACAGAAATGTAGCTTTAATAAAAAGTATGTTTAATGCCTGCTTAAAGGTTGTCAATTTTCAAATGACTCATCACAGCGTATATTCTAAATTGTTACATTTTACAGTAGTTTTCTAAATTGTTCTACAGTACCTACACAAACCCTACACAAACCACTAGATCACATTTGTCAAACTAAGGCCTGAGGGCCAAATCTGGATTTTTATGTGGCCCTCTAGTCTCCAAATTACATCAATAAGTCCCTCTAAATCCTCAAAATTCACACAAAATCAATAGATCCCCACATTTTTTCTTATTTTACTGTAAATGTTTCTCAAAATTGGTCAAAAACATTGAGTTTGAGTGACTGCTGCCTCAGCCGTACTAAAATATCATATATTTAATAGTTCAGATATATGATGTTTGACATATCAAATATCATATATTTGAGCTATATATTAGCTCAAATATCATATAAATTCCTGACAAATATTCCTAAATTAGCATCACATTGCAAAAAACAAACAAAAAAATACACACGCACATGCACCCCCCCTCCCCACACACACACACCAAACAAACACAAACTCCTGGAGGAACAGCTATTAATATTTTAACAGTTTAATGGCTCTTATCAACAGATTCTGGCACAACCAGGCCTATAGGAATTCAGATTTTTGATATGGCTCAAAGTGAAAATGAGTTTGACAGCCTGGCACTAGATGGAAGCAAACTGCTTCCAAATCCCAAGAAAAAAATAAACAAAAATTATAGCAAAATCTAGACTTATTTCATGTGACTGAGGTCAAACTGTTGTGTTCACAGCCAAAGAGAAAAGAAACTGGAAGAAGAGTTAAAAGGAAATAATAATATAAAAAAAATCTAAGAAAGAAGTGGCAACAATTTATCCAGAAGTTAAGTTGTGATCAGGTTTAATAAACTAAAGTTTATTAAACCTGATCACACTTTCTGAATGATTGCTCCTTATACAGCAAAAATAAGCTTACTGGAGCATCATGTGTGACAGGGCCAACACAAATAGTGCATAATAGTGATGTGGAAGAAAAGCAAAACTTAATTTTCAATATTTTTTATAAGAAATAGGAATGTTCAGAGCATATTTTTTAATCTTTTACACCTAAATTAAATCCAGTGTGACCAACTGAGAGGTTTGGTCATGGATGATCACAAAGGGTTAAGTTTTGAATAAGTAATGTTGAGGATATAACAAAACATAGAAGAAGATAGTTTTTCAACAAGAGACCAGAATTGCATGTGAATATTTCATTAACACATCATGTCTAAGGTGAAACACAGCAGTGGTAGTATCATGGTAAGGGGTGTCGAGAAAAGTCGAGCTCAGCCCACTTCCCCATGCTGGAGATTGTAGTTTAATAATAACAATAA
>NW_006800688.1:100056-104971 GCF_000485575.1 Poecilia formosa | reverse complement strand
CTTCTTGTTTGCTATGATAGATGGAAGAGACAATAAAAGATGAAGTCAAGAATGGTACAAACTTGGTCCACCAGGACTTGCGGTTGTTTTTGCCGCCCCTCTATAAAGTTTTTTCTGGTCGTATGGTTAGAAAGTTGGGCAGAAAGATGTTGGGGCAGTAGGAGATGTGATCCTTGCCCTTTACAATTGATGGAAGAGATGGTTTGAACTTCCTCCTCCTCTTTCTGCTCTATATTCAGGTATTATTTAAGCTTCTGGGATGTTCCTTAACTACTCCCAATTGTAAAGACAACACCCTGTTTCCATGGTTATGCATCATACTATATAAACATTTAAAAAAAGAAAGTGCAAAAAATCCTCCCAGCTTTACAGCATCTAAAGCAGAGGGAATAATTGTACATTCAATGTCTCCACCAAACAAATGATGAACAAACATCCTCAAAAAGAACACATTCAGTCTATCTGAACTTGATTTATTCTCCAAAGCAGAATGAGCAAAAATTAATAATAATAATAATAATAATAATAATAATAATAATAATAATAATAATAATAATAATAACCTGCAGCTGAAATAAATTTTAGTAGCAGATACAAGTCCTAATGGAGAAAGAGTCCATTTCCAAAGAACCCTTTAATCTGTCCCAGTGCATCAGTCTGCTCAGAAACCATTTGACCATTTCTGATGTGTGGCCGAGCAGCTCATGTCATCAAACTAGCAGCCGCTTCATTTAGCTCACAATCACATCTTAATCAGCGTGTTTACAAGTGCAGCCTCATGCCAAGATGCCGATGGGAATCTTTTTTTTGGGGACCATTTAGAGCAGTGGTCCCCAAACTACGGCCCGCGGGCCGGATCCGGCCCGCCTCCACATTTGGTCCGGCCCCCTGAACAATACCAGAGAGCATTCAGATTTTTTTTTTCATATACCGATTTTCCGGACTATAAGCCGCTTATATGTGGATTTTTCTTCAACCACCAGAAGAAGTGAATCAAATGGAAGTCAAAATTGGAAATAAAAGAAGAAAGCGCCCATTAAAACGGAATTAGGTTTTAATAGGGAATCGAAATTTGAGAATGTTGTTGATCAGTTAAATAGCATTGAGGGGAAAAAGAAGATTTTTCGGGGTTTTTTTAAATAATACTGGGATCATTATGAGAATTTGAGGTATAGACATTAGGATCCAGTATATGGCAGTAGTGCAACAATAATGGATGCAAGCTGCCGTTGAAATCTAAAGAAGAAGAAGAAGAAGGCGCCTATTTTCATTTAGCACATGCTAGTAGCAGACACAAAGGATCAGCACTTTTACTGTTACAGTTACCGTTCGGAAACAACCGTAATCCGTTCAGTTAAATCTAATCTTGGCAACTTTTTCTTCTTCAACCGTAATAAATGTGATATTCAATTGACCTGTTATTACTCAAATTTTGGGTGTCCACCCCCCTCTGCTGCTGCTGCATCGTTGTGGAAGACCTGGAGCGGTAGAGATATCTGCGGCTTATATGTGTGTGTTTACTGCTTTTTTGTTTTTTTTAACTTTGGGGTTGTGGCTTATAGGCTGGTGCGGTTCATAGTTTGGAAAATACGGACTATAATCCTTCCTGGATTTTTTCTGTGAAGAACCCAGAGAGGGTTATTTGGTTATTATTTATTTCATTAATAGTGTTATTATTTATTTCCTGACTTTTGTTCTGTGAAGAACCCAGAGAGAGTTATTTGATTGTGCTTTCTGGAAAACAATACATTTTTACATTTAGGCACTCCTGCAATTGTCACACTTTTTCTGTTACAAACTGACTCCAGCCCCCCACCAGGGAAGGGAATAGTTATGTGGCCCTCACAGGAAAAAGTTTGGGGACCCCTGATTTAGAGGCTATCCTGTTTGCAGTAACCCTGATAAGATATTTGCACAGTTACAAGGCTTTGCATGCTCAGCCATAAACAGCCTATGCACGACTTTTTGCATTTATTTAATCCTGGCTAATTCATGAGGAGTTCTACGAAAACAAATTGGTTTGCTTTATGCTACAGAATAACTCTGGGTAACTTTAAGAAAACAGTGGCTGACAGTCATTTTAACGGTTGTCAGGGAGTGTAACTGGCACAAAACACAACTTCCCTCTTAAACAATTGATAGCAGCCTCTTCCTTTTCCTCTCCTCAGTCCTTTGGAAATATTTCAGTCTTGTACACAATGCTCAAGACTCAATCATGGTGCAGAATTCTAAGGAAACTGAACGTCTGTGTGTCCAGGCGGGAAGAGGGGCACATGTTGTCCGTTTGCTCTGAGACATTTCCAGCGGTTTCATCACACATCCTCAAATCAAAAGCTTATGTTCACTCATACGTACCATGAAATTCAGAGGAATTGCCAAAAACCACCTTGGAAATTCTTAAATATTGAAGAAAATTTCAGTTAATAAAGTGTTGGTTAATGAGCCATTTGGCTTCACTTGTCATGAAGCCAAGTGTCTTCATGACATTGCTGAGTTTTCACCAAAAACAGAGAGCATGAGAGAGAGGTTCTGTTCTCTGGTGTCTCAGTGCAGCATGAGTGTTTCCTCTGCTGCTGCTGTAGCAACCAAACACAAGCTCGGATTGGTGCTTGTCTTGCAGTCTCTATGTCGCATTATTATGTTTTTTTTGTTCTCAGGATGTTTGAGATATTTTTAATAACACGTAGCATCACTATGAGTTCCTCTAGAGCAACGGCCTTCCAGGAAGTCACATTATCACTCTCTGCACACATTTATCTTCCTCGGCTGAACCTGATGAATCAAATAAGTGGTGAGTGAGTCAGGGGGTAATTGAGGTCACAGACGGACGGCTCAGCTGCTGGTGGTTTATCAAGTGGTTCTCTAATGAATAGCATCTTGTTTGGACCCGGAGTGGTTTCATCGCACCCAGACAGATGTTGGATCTGGTTTTCACAGCTGCGCCTCCTCTCACTTGTTTAGTTTAATGTTTTATTTCATCATCTTGTGACCAGTGCGTGCGTGTGTGTGTGTGTGTGTGTGTGTGTTGTGTTGGAGCTGGAATTTGCTTCACAAGTCTTTCCAACAGTGATGCATGTTTGGGATCTTTTACAGCCTTAGCAGCGCTGTGAAAAATATTGGCCTCCTCATGGAGTTGTGCTGTGTTCAGGTTTGTTCTCTGGCTTAGAGAAGTTTGAAAATGTATGACTGAGTATTAGAACCAGGCTACAAAAAAAAACAAAAAAAAAACAGAATGAAGTCATATGAAAATAAAATCATATGACATGAAGTCATAGTGTTACAGAAGGAAATTGTAATAATTCAAGAATAAAGTTGTAATAATATGAGAATAAGTTTTTATATTTCAAGCATAAAGTCATATTACCAGTATATTACCAGAACAAAGTTGTAACAATATGAGAACAAAGTAGTAATAATTTGAGAATAGTCTTAATAGCCAGAACAGAGTTGTTAAAATATGAGAAAAAAGTTTTAATAATTTAAGATTAAAGGAGGAATAATATAAGAATAAAACTGTAATATTAGGAAAATAAAGAAGAAATGTTATAACTTCTCCGTGAAGAATAATGACAAGCTAAAATGAGGGATGTTGAGCAACTTGTGAAGTTATCCTTTGGTTTTACAAACAAAGAACTATTTCATCTTTTTGTACATCAGCATTAAATTAATATCAGAACCAGGACTTTGAAACAATTTTGCCCATTTCAAACAAACAATGGCATGGACTTGCTGAGCTGGTCACATCAGTTCTTCATAACTCTTTTGAAGCTTTTTTTTTTATTAAAATAACTTTTCTAGCAATTTTACAGATTTTTTCCACTAATATGCCTTTCTTTCTGTTAAGAAAAACAACCTTAGTCCCTAATACACCGTCATAAAATTGATCAAAACATTTAATTAATTTTTGTTTTGGATGAAAATTATCTGAAACATGCTAATTTAATATAGGCAATTTAAAAAAAATAACTATTTAACTTATTAAGAATAAAAGGACTAAAATGCCTGTGAAACGCTACTACTTGATTGTCAATTTTTCTATCCATGATCAGCCCAGATTACTGCCAGACCGGTAGAACAAGAAACCTTTCAGTTAGGACCTGACTGGCAACATGAAGTAGTCAACAGATAAAAAAAAAAAAAAGGGAACCTATCCGCTACAGAAATCTCACATTTGGATGATGAACACATTTATTGACATCTATCACCCTGGAAAGGATAACTAAGCAATTTTTAAGGCTTCCAGACTGAAAGGTGCAAATACATTTGTGATTTAAAACAAAACGTTCATGCTGAAATAAAAATGAAATCTGCAAAGAAGAAAAATGCTTGGTGGCAGGCTGATAAAGGTGGGCAACTGATTTTTTACATAGTGCCAGGTTGGAAATCATTATTTCACAAATGAATTCTGTTTATAATCAAATTGTCTGATACTCAATTTTTGGATCACCTGAAACATGTAAGTATGACAAAAAGTACAAAAATCTTCATAAAGTGGATTTTCTTCTCTGCTCCAACATTGATTCTGACCATGACAGTAAATATGAATCATCCCACATCCTTTCATCATTACTCATCCTGTTCTCTGTGTACATTTACTTTTTAGTTCTTAATTTTATGAATTACACATATCCAGCCACCAATGGTACAGTGGGCATTCTAGAGCAGTGTTTTTCAACCACTGTTCCGCGGTACACTAGTGTGCCGTGAGTGATCGTCAGGTGTGCCGTGAAAATTATTCAATTTCACCTGTGGTACCATATTTTCCGGACTATAAGCTGCTACTTTTTTCCTAAACTTTGAACCATGCTGATTGTAGCCCGGTGCGGCTTTTCTGTGTATTTTTCTTCAACCACCAGGGGGCTCTCTAGCAGGAAGTGAATCATTAGAAGTCAAAATTGTAAATCAAAGAAGAACG
>NW_006800688.1:93254-100046 GCF_000485575.1 Poecilia formosa | reverse complement strand
TGATTGAGCAAAGAAGGAGGGTATACCGCTCCAAGATGGCCGCCGTATTTCCTGCGCCGGAGCGGCCAATGCGGGGTCTACCCTTATATTATGTCTATGGTTACAGGTAGCGGTGAGAGTATCGTATCTAGCAAGACTGTGACGACAGTGATGGAAAAGACAGTGAAGCTCAGCAGTAGTTGGAAAGAACATGGGTCCATTTCCCACAACATGTCTGTGTGAAGTGAGCTTCTCAAGCCTGGTTACTATAAAAACTGAAACCAGAGAGAGAGACTGAGAGCAGTTGAGGAAGAGCTTTATCTTTTTCAATTTCTGCCAGGAAATCGGCTGTTTTCATCCAAACATGCACAGGTTTCACACTAGATGGGTAAAATATACAGATATTGACATTTTGTATGCAAATCTTCATATTGTAACAGTGAAATCTTTCCCAAATATTATTGCTTCTTTCAGAATAAGAATTATTTTCTGTATTCTGGCTAAAAGAATGCTTGTGAAATAGTGTGTAAAACACTTTGAAGTTTTCTACAACTTCTTTAATTTTAAGACCACAGTGTTGTGACACTATTCAGGTGTATTTTTGAAGTGGACATGTTACGTGTAATTTGAAATAAGAAATGTAAAATGTGATAAAAATACATTTTTGTGTTTATTAGATTCCTATTCAAGACACTTTGATAAAAATGCCGTATAGGCGGCTACAGAGTATCTTTGTTTACATTTTTGGTTTGTGGTGTGCCTTGAGATTTTTTCAATTAAAATAGTGTACCTTGGCTCAAAAAAGGTTGAAAAACACTGTTCTAGAGGAATGCATATTCTTGGAAGAGCTTTTGTAAGCTGTGTAGATGACTCACTTTGTGGGGGTAAGGAAAACAAAACAGATGGTTTGGGTTACTGATCAGTAAACTGCAAGAGGTCTTCAAAGACTTCCAGTTCTGGGGATAAACATGTTGGGGAAAAAAAGCATCAATTTGTTTCTAAACTAAATATACTTAGTCTAGTGAAGGGTTGTCCTGAACGTAGAGCACCCCAAGCTCCAGCAGAAGGTTAGGGGTAAGACATTATTAAAATATTTATATCCATCAAAGTTCTTTGCTTTGAATAGTTTTAACTTATTATATAAATTAAAGAGAGAATTTTCTTTATTCTCAGATGGATTAAAAAATACCTCTACCAAAACATTTTCCTTTCATGTTCATTGTTTTGTATGAATGCTGTCTGCTGAAGAATAAAAATATCTGATTTAGTCAAAATTTTGCAGAGTGATGAAATGGTATTAATATATTTACAAAAAGATGTTAAATAATAATACAAAATATGTTCTAAAGAATTTTATTTAAAATAAAACATTCAATTTCTGCTGCTAAATTGATATATCTTTTCAGTCTCTCCACTTTTTCACAATTCTGCAATCATAAAATTCACCCAAAATCATCAAATATATGTATTTTTTCAACACTAACACATTATTGTAAGTGTATTGCAATTTCCTCACTAAAGTGGTAGCCTGGTAAAAACACACCCTTGTTCTTGGTTTTGCTTCGTCCAGAGGCTCTGGAACTTTGTCTGTTGACAAACCATTGCTTCCTGGAGGCATGTTGAGGTTTTAAATGTTACCCAGTTGCTAACGTTCGTCTGTGATATATGTAATGCATCTGTTCAACACTATAAAGCTTAATGGAAATTGGCTGCACTGTAAAAAAAATAATAATTCTCTACTGCAAAGAGAGAAGAGCTGCACCGACTGAGGCGGTTGATAATAATAATTCAGTATTTGGAAGTGTGGCCAATACAGCCTGAACAGCTTCGCTCACTTTTTCTGCTGCCATTGCTAAAAGTACAGACAAACTTCCAAAACAACGCACAAAATCAACATCATTGTTCACAACTTCTCCTGTTTGCTGATTGGCCAGTTAAAAGTCTGCCAATAAAATCTACTTCAATGGGTGAAATTCCAGATGGAGTTCTAAAGTGAGACTCCAATCGAACAGAATTCCATAGAAGGCAATGGCCAAGCTACAAAATTGGTCTTAAACACTGGGCTTAACACTCCCACCTGCAGGTGGCACTCTTTGTTACTTCTACTACACTGCTGCCTCAACCTTACTGGATTGAAAGAGATCAAAACTATATCAAATTAGTGAATAACAAAAAGTCACATTTACCGTCTCTCATCATAGGCACAAAAGATCCACAAAAGCTGTTTTCCCCTTTTCTCCATGAGAGTGGGGGAAATTATTTTTCACACATCTCTCAATATTCCTTGCAAATATTTCTTAACCCTTGTATGTAGAAATGGATCCAACCTACCCCACATACGTAAAACTTGTATCATTTGCCATAGTCCTCTACGTTTGCCTCAGTCCTCGCACGCACAAGGGTTAAGTTGCACCATGAAAATCAGTTATTTTGATTGCAAATAAATAAATAAATAAATAAATAAATAAATAAAAATTTAAAAAAACAATTGCGTAATCCTGGGTAGGACTGACTATTAGATGTTAGATTATTTATTTAGTTTTATTTTGTTTATGATACATGGACCAAAGTAAAAATACAGAATAAAAACATTTAGTAGTAGTTCTCATGTGCCTGTGCTTTAGGAACACATGTAAGTCCAGAGCTATTTTTGGGCCAAGCAATGTTTTCCCTCCACCAGGAGCTTTATGGTACACCATGTTAAGGTCTAAAGGTTTAAAACCAACTTTCCATTCAGAAAGAATTCCAACCCTGCTTTTCATTTTCAGTCACTGGGTTTCTGGGCGCTGGAAATATTTAGAAACATGACATCAGCCTATGATTTTAGGTCAAGCAAGCAAACACGTGAGAGTCCAAGAGAGTTTCTTTATCTGTGTCTGTGAAAGAAGTTTTTAACTGACCACACAGGACTGTAACCCTGTTCACATGCAGCAAAAATGAGTAGAATTAAATCTGCAGACAATTACCTTCAGCTTTAATCTTTAATTGAATTCAAAGCATGCTTGTTTTATTGGTTAAATCAAATCAGCAAGCATGGATGACAAACTAAAACAAAATCTTTTTTTTTTGCACACTTTAATTATCCAAACAGAAAAAAATCAAACAGCTCAGACATAATGTAGTTTGTGAAATATGATTAATAAAAACTGGCACGATACAACAGTGTGAATCAGACTACATAGCGAATGGGCCACTGAGTACAATACAGTAAGTGCACATGAATTAGAACCTGGTGTCAAGGCAGATTTAACTTATTTTTTCATGAAGGCAGTTATTTGTTGTTTTGTTGTTGTTGTTTTTTTATCATCTTATTGCACACCACAAAACAAAACAAAAATAAAACATCCAACATTCACCTGTTCAAACTCATACATGAAGGGAAACAGACAAGGTTCTAAGACTAGTTAGCACTAAAGATGAGAGAACTCAGAACTAAGGATGGGATGGAGAGTTTTGGGAACTGTGAGGTCACTCATAGGCATTACTTACTGTAATCTGTGACGGTCTTTGGATTGGGGTAGATGTGGGCTTAATCATGATGCTACTTGTGATTTTACTGATGCCTTTGGCAGCGGGAGTGCTGCAGTTTGCAATAATCTGAGTCCTTTGCTCCTGGAGTCCAGGTACTTGTGAAGGGGTGCTGACAGCTTGAATGAACGGATTTCCTAAGTGAATGTGGATTTTGTTATCCTCCGTGGTGATGACGTTTGACCCCGAGCTGTTGGAACTCTGCACCTGCCAGCTGCTTTGCCTTTCCGGGGTGACACGGAATACGGCGTGCCCACCAATGACTTCCACAGGCTCTGCGGAAAGGGAGTGATCCTGCGCTCCTGTTGTCACTGATACAATTTGTATTGGCGACATAGCTCGGTCTGGTGTTACAGAACCACATGAGTCTGGGGTCATGGCTCTGGAGTAAGTAGTCATAGTGAAAGGTGATAGGGCCCTATCTGGGGAGCACGGTTCATCTGAAATGGAGGAACACTTAGATTTAGTTGTCGGAGAAATGGATTTTGTAGTAGGGGAAATTGAGGCATTCTGAATGATTGTAATTCTCTGCTTCGGGGGTCCTCCACTTGTGGGTATGACGGCGGTGCTGGTGAATGACTGAGGGGTTTCTGTGTTGGGACTGGTTATCTCTAGTGTTGCCATGTTGTGTCCGTGGTCAGGAGTGACTTTTATATGCAGTGGCTGCCCAGGACAGTGGGTCAACATCACATCTCCAGTCTGGATGTGGTTGCCGTTATGCTGTGGTTGCATTTTGCCGTTCACCTGATGGACGTCTTTGGTTTTGAGGAATGGGCCTCTTGCTCGCCTCAGGTTGTTGTTTAGATTGTTGACATTGTTCATAAGTGAAGGGGTATATTTGGTGAGCTGTAGTTCATTGCTGTAATTTGCGCCATCATCAGTCTCGCTTTCGTCATACAGCTTCCCGTTGACCACCGCTCTTTCTAGCTGTACCATAGTCTTGCTGTTAGGAGACATGAGGTCAAGCGGCTCGGTCTGAACCTCCTTGGTCAACACATGAAGGTCTGAAAACCGCCTTCCATTCATGCCTGGGCGAAGACTTTTGCTGAAGCGTCGGTATCTCTCCAGCTCTCGAGTTAGCGCCTCCATTTCTCGGGCCAGTTCTTTGTTTCTCACCTCCTGCTGGGTCAGTTTTCTCTGCAGAGTGGAGTGGTCGGTTTTCATTCGACAGATAGACTCCTCTGTTCCCATGTATTCATGAATTTTCTCCTTCAGAGCTGTCACCTCTCTGGACAGATGACTAGACTTTGCTTCCTCTTCCTTCAAGCGTTTATAAAGGACATGCTCTTGGTTACACTCCTTCTTTTCATTCAGTTGGTACATTGTAAGCTCTTTTCTGGATACTTCCAGTTCCTCCATCAAGGCTTTGGCTCTTTCTTGTTCATTGACAAACCTTTTCTCCAGTGTTTCATACTCTGGTGTTTTTAATGAGTCTTCCTCTGTCACTTTCATATCCTTTAGTTTACGTCTTAGATGTTCAACCTCCTGCGTCAAATCTTTGACTTTGTTGTCTTCTTGCTGGAAACGATTTGCCAGAGGTGTCTTGAGTTGCTCTTCTTTCGCTTTGCTTCTCAGGTATTCCCTCTCAATTGTCTCAAGTGACTGCAGCCGTTTCTTCATCATATTGACTTTAGATTCCAGATCTTTATTCCTCTCTTCCTCAGTTCTTAGCTTGGCCTTCAAGTCATCCCTCTCCTTTGTTGCAAAGCACATTTTCTCCTCCAGCTCTGCCTTTGACCTCAATGCCTTCTTGCTCTCCTCTATCAGTTTCTCTGTGACTGATGTAACTTTGTTCTGCTCAGCCTGAAGCTTGCCTGTGCTGTTTTGTACCTTGTTCTCCATCTGTTTCAGCTTATCGGCCATCGCTTTCCTCTCATCCACCAGCATAACCGTCAGAGTCTTTAACTTGGTCAAATCTTCCTTCAGTGTCTGCTCTGTCTTGACCACCTTGCCTTCAGCGGTCTCCAGTTCTTTGACTCTGACTTTCAAAGCTTCCAACTCACTGTTCAGAACCTTTGACACTGTCCTCTCCTTCTCCAAGTTACTTTTGAGTGAGATGCATTCTTGTTTGCTTTTACTGAAAGCATCCTCCAGTTTTTCCAAGTCTGTAATTCTGTGGTTCAGTTGATCAACTTCGGCTTTCAAGCACCAGCTCTGTTTGGTCTCTTTCTCCAGTTTCTTATTGAGGTCTCTGCACTGGTCCTCCATCCTGATCAGCTCTTCATCCTTCCCCTCCATCTCAAGCACTCTTTTTTGTAACTCTTCAAGCTCTGACATGAGGCTTGAGTTTCCACACTCGCCTCGGCTAATTTTGTCCCTCAGCTCCTGCAGTTCCTCCTCGGCCCTTCTCAGGGTCTTATTGGTCTCCCCCAGCTCATCCAGCTGCCGGCTGAGTGCCGACAACTTCTGGCGCAGATGCCTGTTTTGGGCATCCTCGCTGGTCAGTTTGGCAGTCATGGCTTCCTGATCTTGATGGTGTCGACTTGCCTGCTCAAGCAGCTCAGCCTCTAAGCGAAAGACCTTCTGCTCCTCTTCCTGCAGACGAGCATTAGCCGAGCTCAGCTTATCCTGAGCTTGAGAGAATCCGGTCCTGAGATCTTGAACCTTGACTGATTTCTGATTAAGCTGTTCAGTGAGATGCTGCTGTTCATCCACAACCATCAACGTGAAAGACTTGAGTTTAGTCAGCTCTTCCTTTAGACTTTCTATCTTTTTGTTGTTTTCTTGGTCTTTTCGTTCTTGGTATACCTTTTCCTGATCAATTAACAGCTTTAACCTGTGAAAACAGAAAACATTTGATTTAAAGAAACTGATTTCAGAATGAGCTGTTTACAGCCTATATGTGTTTTACTTCACTTAGATAGAAATCAAAATATATATTTATAGAAACAATTTATCAACTGGATATTTGAGTATGGACAAAATACCAGCAAATAGAGATCAACTGGACCCAAATGTCCAGTTGATAAAATCTATCAATAAAATGTTGGTAAATTCGATGTATAATTTGGGCCACATCTCTGATAACTGATACACTAACACTGTTATTTTCTCATCATGGCTGTGGAGGAGTAAAGTCTTTATGTCACAGAAAATTTAACACATCATAAAACAGCTGAATTTTGGGGGTCATGGATATGTGTGGTTATTATTTTCTCCCTTGTTGCCAACTACATCTCATGAACAGAAAAGCGGATTCAACTATAGGATGTTTGAGCAGCTCAAGATATGCTGCCATGATCAAAACAGCAAATTTTTGCTTTTTCCATTAAATTTGAAGCAAAT
>NW_006800688.1:89499-93244 GCF_000485575.1 Poecilia formosa | reverse complement strand
CTGTAATTCTGTGACGTCAACACACGTTGTTTTCCTTGTGGCTACAAGTGGCCCGCCGAGAAGACCTGGGATCCAGAGGAAGAGAGAGCCAAACTTTTTTCCAAAGTTAACTCATTTAAAAATTCTTCCTTAACAAGGAGTAAAGTCTTTATGTCACAGAAAATTTAACACATCATAAAACAGCAGAATTTTGGGGGTCATGGTTTATGCATGGTTATTATTTTCTCTCTTGTTGCCAACTACATCTCATATGAAAAGAAAAGCGGATTCAACTATAGGATGTTTGAGCAGCTCAAGATATGCTGCCATGATCAAAACAGCAAATTTTTGCTTTTTCCATTAAATTTGAAGCAAATAGTAGAAGTCAAATGTACTTGTCAATAGTAGAAGTCAAATGTACTTGATTAGCCTGATCATGTTCAACGTGAATACCTCTGAAGAAGCAGGAGTATTCCTCAGAAAATACAAGATGTGAAGTATTTTAGGGGATAAAGAGGAAATTCATCATTCTCAAGTTAGAGATTTTTCAATTTTAAACATTTAGGACAGTTTCTAATCTTCCTAGGAGTCAACAATAAAGGATGTTCACCTCAAATGTTCAAAGTAATGAAACAAATGGCTCCCTCTCAGAATTTCCAGGCTTCAGCCGTAATGTTCAATGCCAAATTTAAGAAAAAACACAGCAAGCCATTGAAATGGCTTAAAAAAGTAGGTTGCCAACAACACAGTTGAATGAATCCTACAACCACCAACAGGACAATGATCCCAACAGAATAAATCAAGAACCTGCAATGCCCCAATCAAAGTCCATACTCTATATTGGAACCTTTGCAAACCCCATGGAACTAAGGAAATATTGTGGATGTGATAAAGCCGTAAAGTGATTACTAGCAGTTCCTGCTGATGGAGGTTCCACCAGCTGCTAAATCACAGGACGTAGTTCTTTCCATGACAGCAGCAGCGTAAGGGCAGCAAGGCTTGGTGTAAAAATTAGACATTCTCCAGCATGGAGTGTTGTGTTGAAAACACAACATGAGCAAGTTAATTTTGACACTTTAGCTCACCAAGGTATAGGTTACCGATTTCAGTTCTTTAGGAAGAGAATTGTAATTTTTAATGGCTAATTTGACCAGATGGTTCTGTGTTAGAGCTCTGTGTGTTACACATGATGCAGCTTCGATGTGTAAGCCGGTCAGGGCATCTGCCACTGAGCACATTCATCCCCCAGGGGGAAGCAGCTGCCAGGCATTTCCACACAGACAGCCCTCTGGCATGGAACAATCCCATAATTGAGGGGTTCCTCTTGCACCGGCCCCTCACCCTTTACCGCTGCCGCCTGCCCTCCCTGTTTCTTCTCTTTCTATTTTTTTTCCCTTTGCAATTAAAGGAATTCCTCCCTGCTCCACAGTTTAAACAGAAACCTCCTCAGAGAAGCTCAGTGATATATGATGTCAGGGCCGTGGGTGCAGTGTCATGTCGCTCACTGACGGCTGCCAAACGGGGAAATAAGAACTGGATATTCAAAAACAGCGAGTAAAATATTATATTGTAATGTTTACTGCCAAAACGGAGCTCATTTGTACAACTAGTGTGGGGTTTATGTTTAATTTGTCGCCATTTAAAAATACTTTTACTCTTCCAAGCTTCATTTGTCAATAGTGTGATGTTTGGTGTATTTCAGCCCAATAATGCCAAATGTATCAAAGTCAGAACTTTCTTCAAAAACCATGAGTTGTTCAAAAACTTGTATAAAAATGGCTACAATCACCTTCTATAACACAGATCAGGGCCAGCCTAAGGCATAAGCAAACTAAGCAGTGAGCTTATTATTATTATTATTATTATTATTATTATTATTATTATTATTATTATTATTAGTAATAATTTCTATGTCATTATAATATCAAAAACACACAATTTCACTATGAAGTGATTTGTTTTTACAATAATATATATTTGATAATGTATGTAGAAATCATTATTTTATTGACAAAAAGAAAAAAAAAAAGATCTTTGGCCTGGTGGCCGCGGTAGGTACCGCACGCTTCGCCGGTATCATGAGCTGCTGTGCAATGTGCAGAGCACATTCAAACGTCCAAAGTTCCGGTCAGAAGTCAAATAAGCAAAACAATGTCTTAAAAAAGGACTTATTCTTCAGGGAGGGAGAAAAGAAAGAGGAAGAACAGAAAAAAGCCAAGATAAAGGTTTGTTTTAATGTGCCTTGGTAATGTAATGTAAAAAATTTGTAAAGCTGGTATTAGAAAATTAGCTAGAACTGTTCAACAGCCAAACATTTATGCTAGGGTCTTTGTGTTTGTGTGAAACTGAGTTTAAACTTTAAATGAGTTAATTCTCATGGTTGGCTCTGTATATTTCTGAGGTATTTTTTGTAGCTTTAAAACACCGTATTTGATAACGTTTGATAATAATTAAAACTTCTCAATAGGGCTGAAACAATTCCTCAAGTGATTCGAGTACCTCGATTATTAAAATTCCTCGAGGAAAATTTACCTGCCTCAAAGCAACGTTAATTTATATTTTATTATTTAGCACAGGAACACGGCTGGAACACGTGTATTTTATCCCAAAAAAATTACTTTTTTTTGGATAAAAAAAAGTTATTTTTTATCCAATTACTTGAGCTCTGACTTCCACCTCTCCGTTGTTAACGAAAGCTAAGTGTTAGTGGCATAACGTCCAATCTTCAAGTTCGATCCATGGGGATTTTATTGATTGATGATAATGCCCAGATTATCATTGTTTTTGGGGCACCTATAAGCATCCTTTAAATGATTGGAGCGATGCCTGGAGTTTGGCAGCCTTTCTCCTCTGGGCACTGTGGGTTCAAAGTGAATGTCGGGAAGAGCACTGCAGGAGTATTTATACAGGTAAGCAGATAGACTGAACACAGCGGGCAGCTGAGCAGTTGATGCTTACAGTGTAGTGTAGCTTTATGGATGAACTGCACAATAAATTTTATATCACCCCGGTCTGAACTAACGGGTGGCGGAAATCATCGTGGCAATACATCGCTGGTAGATGAGTTTCTGAGTGTGATGAATGAAGGTGCCGTAAATATCCCGTATTGCTCCCCCCCATTCTTACTTTCGTCCCCTGGTCTATCGGTCCTCGGACTTACATTCGTCTGCCCTCTGGTCTATTTCCTCCCCTCCACCCCATCTTACGTTTGTTTGTTCACCTGCCCCCAACCCCCACAACCCCAAACCCACTCCAAGCAACATTCCCCGTATTCTCAAACCCAAAGCTTGACAGGTAAGGGGCAAGGTGAGAGTTCATCTGTTAAACTCACTGAAGATGAACACATAAACTAAAAGCTGGATTTTAGACATTTTTTATAAGTGTATTTGTGAACCTGGCTCTTTATTATTAACTTGAATATAATTTAAGATTTTTGCATAACTTTTCTTCAGGTTAACTTAGAAAGTGAGCTATTATTGTTACAGGTTAATTTTCTGAACTACAAAAAAGTAACTCTTAGGGAAGCTCAAATATGAAAAATTGGACTGATATTGATATCCGATAGTAACAGTGGTGTTATGGAAGATTTACCAATATTTTATTTTGTAATTTTTTTATCCAATTACTTGATTAATTGCAATAATCAATAGATTACTCGACTACTAAAATATTCGTTTACAACAGCCCTACTTCTCAATGTTTGACATTGTCTAGCAAAATGTTTTTACGTCAGGCTACATACAGTGGGGAAAATAAGTATTTAGTC
>NW_006800688.1:77283-87921 GCF_000485575.1 Poecilia formosa | reverse complement strand
TTCCCCACTGTAGCTGCTACATGGATGAGCTGTAGTTGGGGATATGCTGTTTGCTGCTGAGCATAATAATTTTGTGGGTAAAACAAACATTATTTTTACAACAACGTCGAAATTATGTGAAACTTCTGTTAAAATCATTTGAAGGCACAGAATCAGTCCCGTGCCAATCCACATTCCAAGGCAGAAAGACTCACCTGGTATAAATGACATTTTTAGTAATTGGAATAACTCTTCAGAGAAATTTATTTAATCAAAGAATGTCATGAATATGTGTGTAGGGCTGCACCGATGGCAGTTTTCTGGCCAATTACCGATCTTTAAAAAGCCTGACCTGCCGATTTTGATTTTGGCCAATGCCATTTTTTTTTTGTCTGAAATGTCACTAAATATAGCAAGAAAGTCACTGAGTTGGCAACAGTGGGGTGAATATTCTTAACTGCAAATGTGCAGACCTGACCTGGTGGGCCAGTCTGTCAGTCACACCTCTCACTGTAGAGTAGAAGAGGACAGAGAATGATTTTTAAACCTTTCCTGATGAAGATAAGATTAGGGGATAACATGGGCTTCAAGTGTAAATATCAGCAGATTACGATCCCCCAAAATTAAGGAAATCGGTGCCCAGAAATCAACTGGTCGATAAATCAGTTGGCCAATAAATGTATCCTATATTATACATGTGTGGAATTTCATTTGTATATCCAATGCCCGTTACACATATACATAATGTAAACAGCACTGCCAGAGATGCAATAAGTTTATAGCTGGTGTGTGAATGATCTAATGATCAGACTGCTGATTGCAGCCAGTCCACATTGTTAAAAAACTAGAGGGCCCCAAAACCAATTTTGCTTAGAGCCCCATGGAGGCTTGGGCCGGCCCTGACTCAGATTCTTCATTTGACATGAAATGTAACAAAACATCTAACTTTTTTAAAATGAGTGTCAAAAAATTATTAAATATTTTATAGAAAAACTGGTGAAAATGTGTTAGTTCTGGTATTTTAGGCACTACTTTATGGACTGGTACAAAGGCAGTTTTTTGTGGATTAATACAATATATATAAATACATACAACCTTGATCTTTTTGGTCGACAAAACTCCTAACATATCAAATATGACAAAAAAATATGTAGAAAAAAACAAAAAAACAAAAAAAAAAAAAATATTTAAAAATCCTTCAATGTGTTTTTTATTTGTACTTTTTCCATTCCCTCTTACATCTGGGTTTAAATGGTAAATGATTATTTCATACATTTACATGAATGGCAAAAAAAAAAAACACTGACAATTTTAGCATTGGGTGAACTTAATAAAGCCATTTTTTTTAATTAGCTAAATTTGACATTTAAAATGTTATTTTAATTTGAGATGAATTTCCCAGTTTCCAGGATTTTTTTGTGACTGTCTTGTGTGACTTTGTCACCATCATATTGATGGTGACCCATGAAGATGTTTAACAAAACATCTTCATGGGTCATAAATCAAAGAGTAAACTGCAGCTGTCTCATTCAGGGGCAAAAATGCTAAAAAATGCTGCTTTTGAAACAGATTGTATGCATGGTTGCTAGGGAGAAGTTTAAAACAAACATGTCTCTGGGGTAAACCCATCTGTAGTCACTGTTTACTCAAAGCCTTATCTCAGTTCCTGCTGGTTTTTTGGGTGATGTCATCGGCCGAAATAGAAGGGGAGATACGTTTTGCTCCAAAGGAGGGCAAAATTCTTTGCTGATTGCTTGTTTTCCAAAAAAGTATGTTTAGAGCGAGATCCTGATCTAGTGAACATCATATTTGGCCATTAATGAAGAGCAAATTTCTGTTGGTCCTTCACTAGAGTAGAGCTTTGACATAAAACAGCACGACCAGTTAATCTAACAGTCATGTTTTTGACCTGTCAGAGGAAACCGAAGCACCCAGAGAACATGCAAACTCCAGGCTGGGATTTGAACCCAGGACCTACTTGCTGCTAGGCAACAGTGCAACAACTCTGAAGCCTACATAACAAGCTCCATGCATGACAATGTTAACAGGTTTTCTATATGTTTGCCAGTAATATCTGAACTAGTCATCTTTGCAGCAGAAGTATATAGATGATACCAAGAATATTTTTTTTTCAGTCATTTTTCTTCCTTAAATATCACACCATCCATTTATGAAGAAGAATGTTTTCTTAGATAAAAATTTGGTTCTTAAATTTAACCATAAAAACATTTTATCTAAAGAAGCTATTTACAAGCATCTGTAGGTTTTGGAACTCCAGACTGTTTTATTTTTTGGCTCTCTAATCGGAAAGGTCACTGACCTCTGGACTAGAACACGCACTGAGAAGCTGATCTGGATTTTAAGCAGAGCAGAGTTCCTCTCATATTGAAAGCATATTAGCATGGAGGAATACATAGCATAGCATCATGCCTTTACCACCATTCTGCAGCTGCTCCAGCTTCCTTGAAGGAATCTTTGACAACCACCCTGGGTCTTAAATGTGTCATGGAAAAATTATTTGCACGGAGCGATTTGATGAGTTTGTGGGCTGCACTGGATTGTTTCTGGCTTTGTTGAAAATATCAAGTTTTCCCTCCCCCCCCCAAATGTGAGCTTAGCAAACATTAAATCCTATTAGAGAGGGGAAGGAGCATCCAGGCGGGAGCAGTTCTCACCAGCAGGCTTCCTCTCTAAAGGACTTCTGAGGATGGAAACTGTGGCTCAGCCAGCAGCTTGGAGCGGCACTGCGTACGCCATAGTCCGCCCCTCACCACAGCTCCTTAGGTCATATGACCTAATATATATGTTCTTCTCTGTCTTGGTTATAGAGAACGGCTAATGATTGATGCTGTGCAGCGGCTACATTTAAAGGCCGAGCACATGAAGGATCTGCCTCCAGAGTGCAATCAAAATGTATGAATTATGTCCTACTTTTCATTAAATGGAGGAAAATTTTTTTTACTGAAATACAAACACTTCCTTGTTAGTGACAAGAAAGTGTCGCTAACAAAGACAAAATGCATTTGTCAAAAATACCAAATAAACATAAAGTTAAGAACTATTACATTAGTTTTGTGCAAAATTCCTCCAAAAATGACAGTAATTAGTAAATGAAATTGACATGAATTAGACCAGTGACATAAAATATACAGTCTTTGTATTGTCTAAGTATTTCTGAAATATTTTTATCTTTTCCATAAAATACCAAATGCATTGAAATAAATGTGATGCAGTTTTAAAACTGAAAAAATGTGATGAAGGTAGTCATTTTTTTCTTATATAAAAAAACAGAAAAATATATCTGCGTAGAAGTTTTAGGTATTATAATTACATAACCTAAAATGTCTATTGTGATGCAAAAAAAAGTCAAACTAGGCAAATGTCCTTATATTTTTTTATGAAAACTTTCATATAAAGCATGAATGTAAATGTCAAACTTCTGGTTACACAATTAAAAACTCAAATTTCATTTAAAATACACTAACTAAATATTACTTTTTATATGCATTTTTAAAAATACGTTTGGTCAAAAATGTGTTGAGGAAACAAAAACATGCAGCATTATTTTTCATCTGAATAGGTAGATATTAAAAAAATTTTTTAAAGGGAGTTTAAAAACGTTTCACAGCAAAATGCAAAATCTTTAGTCGTTTTCTTTCATTTTGACATTTTAAACTTCACTTCTGTGACTCCAAACTGCTGTTAGTTTTTTAACTTTTTCAATCTGATTAGCAGCTGAACATAAAACATGCCAAACAAGCCTTTTTACTTGGATCAACAAATCTCTAACATGACGAGGTATTTAAAGCAAAATTCAGGTTCTGTGCTTCTGTGAAAGTTGAGTTTGATTTTTGCGTTCAGAGAAATGCTGCCAACTTGTAAAATTTACAACCTATACTTTACCATTCCATATTTAGTTAAAATATGACATCAAACTACACAAAAACATCCTCCTGATATCCATATTTACACCCAAAAAACTATAAAAAAAAAAAAAAGACTTTCTCCTGAAGCAACACAAAACTACAAGTACATTTACAGGAAGGTAACTAACTCCCGATTATCAGCTTGTTTAGAATAGTTCATTTTTAATCTTAAATATAAATGATAGCATCCATTGTGCCTACCTGCTCTCCCAGCTTTACTGCTATGACTTTATTATCTCGCTGTAAAACAGCCGACCCTTCAGCTCCGTCTACAGCTCTCACTCTGAGTAGCTGTAATGTAGGCATTCCTACAGTTAGACCAAACAATATGTGCTCCCTGCCCCCGGACCATTACATCATCAGCATGTCCTTATATGGGACTTTGCATTGCAAGAGCTCACAAGAAGGGGGTGTGCTGGTGTGTGAGTGAGAGCAGCTTTTAAGCGTTTAGCTGAGGAGGTGAGCTATGATGTGTGAAGTGTGGGCTCCGGAGGCAGAGCAGGAGGTGAAGAGAGAGGAGAGAGTTTGGGTTTCAGTGTTTCCTTCTGGCTCCCGTCAAATCCAGACATTTATGGAGAGAGGAAATTACAAGAATCATTTTGTAAAGTTAAGAAAAGTCTTGGATAGTGGGTAGTTGAAAGTGGAGTTCTTATATGTGAGGTTTAAAGAGTTTTACTGATTAGGTTTATGGGGAATCTTGATGCTGTACACTAGCTCGTCTGCATTTTGCAGTCTGTGATGACTGTGATATGGAATCAGGTTTTCTACACGATCAGCCTGATTGCTACACAAAAACTAACAGCCAAAGAAAACAGCAATACACATCTATCTAAATGGCTCAGTTACACATCAGGAGTCATATTCAGTTAAACTTTGTGATTTACAGATATTTTAATATTACATAAGCCATATGATACAAATGATTTTCAACCTTTTTATATGAAATACTCCACTTTTCTTCTGGTTTTTATGCTTTAAATTACAACCATGTTCTTTGATGTTTGTTTTTTTTTTACCTTATTAATGGCTATGATTTCTGTCGTACTGCTGTCCCACCATTAGTTTCTTTATCAGTAAATGAACACAAACAGCTAACAAAGTATGAAACTTTTAAGGAGAAAGAAATGTACAAACACCACCTGTTTGCTCTTTGTATCATAATTGATACATTAGGTTAAATAATTATCTTGAGTAAAAGATGATATTATGAAAACATTTGACACACTTTTATCACCACTTTCCACTGACTAGGTTATTATTTTTTATTATAATTGATACATGACAAACTGTATTGTCCTTCAGCAGAGTACATATTGAACAATTTTTTTGCTTGCAAGGTTCCAATAATAATAAAACAAATCAGTAACAATAAAAATGGGTTTGATTGACATCAATATGATGGGTTTATAAATTCATATTTTCTCTATTGAAAAAATAGGAAATGTATGTGTTAAAAATGTCATGGTAAGAATTAAAAACACATTCAACCCATAAAACCCTCAAGTATCATATTTAATGCACAGCTGTTCTATAAAATATTTTATAGTGATTTCTTCATTGTATTGACTGTACTAAAATCAAATGTATTTAATGTTATGACTCATGACAATTTAAAAAGAAAGACTTTAAAAAGTTTATAAGAAATTTAAAAAAATCCTATGGTATCTTAGAAACTGTAAGTTTAGGCATTTTAAGAGCACTTTATGAAAATTAGAAGAAACAACATTCATGTTAGTTATGTGATAATCAAATATCATATAATAGTATGATAGTTGATTATTGATGCCAAATTGATGGTTTGGGCTTTAAAATACCAAAAAGTTATTGAACCACAAGGTGTGGTCTTTAACAATTTCTGGATAAAATTTCTGTACATTTCAGCATTGTTTGAAAGACAAACTTTTATAAAAATGGGACACTTTCACTTTCATAGTTAAAGTTTGAAAATGAAAAAAGTAAACTGCAACTACCAGAAGATTCATTTAGTGTTACTAGCTGCTTGTAAAATAAATATAACTTGAATGGTGTCATTTTGTTGGTTGTGTAATGATTATTGAAGAAAAAGAATATCTATCCACTTACTTGCTGTTTCATAATGATCACAAGTTCTGTTTACGCAGCACATAAGTTCAGCAGATGGTGAATGGAAAACAGACAAAAATACAAATTAGTTTAGCACTACAAATCTGCCTAATTTAAACACGCACCACTGTGTTAGTGCTGACTTTCTTAACATGGGTGGGTAATTTTGTAAAGCACATGCTAACATATCACCATTGCTAATGTAATAGCATTTTCTGGTGGATTGCCATTGGTTTTGATAACAAATTCATGCTGGAATTACAGGTCTATGGTGAATCATACTTAACTAAAAAACCTTTTAGCTAAAGAAACATGTTTTCTCTTAAAGATTTGCAAAATTATGCTAGTGGTAATGTAGGAGAAGATGAAAGTAAAACAGTTAAATCTTTAATTGTTCTTCCTTTTTACCTATAACTTAGTTTTAGTATTGCTACACAGCTAGCTGCTATTGAAAATAAGACAGCTGAAACAGTAAAGCAGAAGAAAATAACAGTTTAATGAGGAAAAATACGACAAAAACATTTCAATCTGGAGAAACTCACACGGAGAAAAAACATCAGTTAGAAGGATTTATTAGACTGCGTTCTGTTTTGGCGCTCGGATCCGGCTGAAGATGTTCGTGCTAAGCATCATCAAGCGATTTGATGATCGGCTCGGGCCGGAGCTCAGGGTAGTCTTCTCCCCCGGGCCCTGGGGGCCACTGGTGGTGGAGAAAAGCCTAGGAAGGAGGGAACACGGAGGTGCTCGTCTGGATGAAGGTGGAGATGGGGAGGAGGTGGGTCGAAGCGCGGCTGAAAAGCTGAAGAGCCCGGCTTTATTGGTGCTTTTGAAGGAACTCTTGCGAGGTGATTGGCTGGAGTGGCTGCGCGCCGGTGCTTGTTGATTGAAGCGTGGGCGTGGTAATGGAAGAGGCCAGCGAGTTGATTTGAGTCTTCCCAGCTTGAATTTACGCTTTTAAGCTTCCATAACTACAGTGTTGATGTAGGAGAGGACTGAAATATAGTTACTAAATATTCAACTGTTCTCTCTCTGTAGGGACAAATTCATTTTAGCACTGCTAAATAGCTAGCTCCTGCTGAACATTAGATGTTTACAACACGAAAGCAGATGGAAATAATATATTGTTTCATATGCAGGTATGCTAACGTAAATATTCCTAGCAGCAGCTCTGAAAAAGAGGAAGATTAAAATTTGTAATGTTTCTATTTAAGGATAACTTGGTTCTAGCATTGCTGCTCAGTTAGCTTTTACAAGAAGTTAAAGAAGTAGCAGTTTGCAGCTAAAACAATAGCTTCAAATGTTCTCTTGTTCTCTATGCTTTATGCAATATGATTTAAATTAGTTATTTGTGATGTTTGGTGAAATAACAAAATAAGAACAAGAAAACCAGAAGTATACAACCAGAAGGCATATGATACTATTCAGTTGGTCTTATTTCATTTTTGCTTTTTCAGCATCACAGCCACTGAGTTGAGTTGTGGTTTATTCACAATATCACAATGTCATAGCTTTGAACAACTAAAATTATGTTTTCAAGAGTTTGTGAGTTAGAAGTATTACATTTTAACATTTGAGGTTGTTAAAATAAACCACAACAAATTCAAGTCATTTTACATAATTCACATTGGCTCATGTTTTCTTGCAGAACAAGTGGAAATTGATTTAATTCATTTTATGTCATTATTAATTGCTGTAAATTATACATGGCCACTTGAACTTGCTGGCTACTGTTACCTTTCTAACCTTTCTCAATGATGTTAAATATGGATGGTAGTGAATAAGTTCACAAACAAAACAGGGGCAATCCTGCCAATTCATAATCGTACCTTAAGCTGGCTGCATCAGTGCTTCATCAGTGCCACATTGTTAATCCTTCAAAATGCTTTCACCGAACTCTGTCCATATGGCTGACTAAATCCACATTTGGAAAATTCTTCCTACCGTGAGTCACCTTTTGTCATATAACAGGCAGGTCTTGTATCTGTCAGTGTCTATTGTTGGATGAAAAACGGACCCATTTCAACAAACAATGGGACCTAATGGTGCAGAAACAAATGAGCAAGATGTTCTTGAAAAACTGGCAGTTGAAACAGCAGCAGCTAATGTTTTGGTGTGCTGTGATATTATCGAATGGTAGCCAGTTATTCCCTCACACTGAACAGCATGTAAAAAGGCGCCGTTCTCTCTTGGTGTTCTTTAGGCTGAATGTTGAGCTTGGACAGACGAGGCCGAAAAGTCTTCCTGTCCCCAAACCGCTGAGCGGAATATGTCACAGCTTCACAATGGCTGAGGTCATTGTTGCTAAACGTTATGACTCTTACCAGGCAAGCTGATGGAAATAGAAACTCCTGGGATTTATCTAAAATGACAGGGTAAGACTGTTATGTAAAGCAAAAAGCATTATGGGTACAGGAATTCAAGTGAAGCCCCCACATCACAGCTCAGCAGGGCTAGACCAGAGATGACTCAATGACTGTCTTCTTCAATCATTAATTCTTTCTGATGGCAGTTAAACATCAGGCACACCATAATGAGAGGAAACAATAGTGAGATAATAACAGTCATTCAGGTTTAAGGCCAAATGCGTCAAAGATGATCCTTAAAGTCGAAACTGCAAAATTTCATGTAGTCTTCCTGAGTATCGTTCCAGATTCGCTTCAGAAACTAATTGAAGCTAAACGCATGTGACCTGCTGGCTTATATAAGAAATTGGAATTAATCACGATGCTTGGAACCAATTGGAGGAGACAGTTACTGGAGGACAATGAATGAGGCCGTGTGGAAAATGTCTTCATAGGCAGCAAGAACAAGACCAAGCCAAAGATAGCAGGAACTTCCCAGAGCTGCCTATGCAAACACATGGAGTTGGGTTTGGTTTGGAGATTGAGACTTGTTCTTTAAAACATAAAAAAGAAAAAAAAAACAGACGGATGAGGCAGACTATTTATTATGCTATACATGACAGCTGTCTTTTATTTAATACTGGTTTCTAGGGACTGGGAAAGAAGCATAACCATTCCAGCCTAACACCCTGCCCTGGTTCTCAGCCCTCCTGCCTATTAACAATTTTGATATTAAATGAAGCGTTCCTTCAAATCTCTCCTTTGCATTTATGAAACTGCTTGTGTAACACGTGTGTAATCCAATGCTTGATAACATTCACCTCAAACAAGAGTGCTGTGCCATGTTTGGAACCTCGCAATCCATCAACCCCGTCAATGAGGCTCCAACTCTAAACTCTGATGTTTGTTCCCATTCCTCTGCAACACAATGTTTGCTCTTGGAACAAACAGTTTGGTCATCCAAAGTTGGATTCTATTTCGGGACCTGGACATATTGAGGGCTCTGAGTAATGCACACTTGAAACAGATGTCGGGGATCAAACATAAGAGCAGGCCACATGAACATGTTTGCTGTGACAAGCCTCTGCCAGATGACAAATAGTAGGGAGATGAAAAGGTATTGTGTAACCACTAAGGAATGACTCTTACTCTGACACTGTGCAGAATAATGTGGAGGTTTGGGCTCTGGTTTGTAAAGAGCTTGTTGAATAACAAAACTTTTGTCTTGGTACAACCTAACGTGTGTCCAAATGACAAAAACAAGTCAAGTGGGCAATTCGTCCAAAACCAAATGCTCGGTTTTACTACAGTACAGTCATAAAATGCTTCATTCAGGTTTGACCTCATACAAAATACAATATTAAGTTCACGAGAATTACTTTCAAGAGAACTTCAACGGGCCTTTATTCTGCATTTTTAGTGATTTTTGCCATACACTCAACAAACGGTCTTTCTTTGTCCGATCTGTCAGTGCTTCAGCTACGCATCAGCTACGCATGGTCAGCTGTACAACAGTTGTGATTGCCAGTTGCTATTGACAACGTGTGCTGTGATTGTGATGTAGACATTTCGCCTTTGGCTGTTAAAGCAGTGATGTAATCAAGGCATTTCCTTTCACAACTCCATCAGATATTTGCTGATGTTTTAATATCAAAACATCTTATGTGTCTAGATCTTCTTACATCTCTATGTTCAAACAGTTGAAGTCTGTTGTGGTCTAGTGAAGGTACAACCTTTGAGAAATTTGAGCTCAAAAATCCTTCAACATGTTGGAATTTTCGATAACACTTTATTTGAAGGGGTGTGCATAAGACTGGCATGACACTGTCATAAACATGATATAACATGTTTATGTCCTGTTATAACAGGACATAAACATGATATAACATGTTTATGTCCTTCATGAATGTTTTTGACTGTTGTCATGAAGTGTCATTCGGTAAATAATGACACGTTTAATGCAAAGGTGACACTTTTAATGGAGTTTTTATATAAATTTTAATATAACTTTGTATTGAAAAGGTCATTATTGACCAAATAATGCAAATTTGACACTTTCAATGGACTTCTAATGCAACTTTTAGTGCAAATTTGCATTAATAGTGTAATTATTTACCGAAGGACACTTTATGGCAACAGTAATAAACATTCATGAATGCTCCTTTATGTTCATGTCCTTTGTTATGTCACGTTTATTACAGTGTAATGTCAGTTTTATGCCCTCCCGCCCCTCCTTCAAATAAAGTGTTATCAAATTTTCTCTGTTGTAAAGAGTTGGAAAAAAAATCCTCCACAGCAGTTGAACCCGT
>NW_006800688.1:59269-71758 GCF_000485575.1 Poecilia formosa | reverse complement strand
TGACATTTAAAATGTTATTTTAATTTGAGATGAATTTCCCAGTTTCCAGGATTTTTTTGTGACTGTCTTGTGTGACTTTGTCACCATCATATTGATGGTGACCCATGAAGATGTTTAACAAAACATCTTCATGGGTCATAAATCAAAGAGTAAACTGCAGCTGTCTCATTCAGGGGCAAAAATGCTAAAAAATGCTGCTTTTGAAACAGATTGTATGCATGGTTGCTAGGGAGAAGTTTAAAACAAACATGTCTCTGGGGTAAACCCATCTGTAGTCACTGTTTACTCAAAGCCTTATCTCAGTTCCTGCTGGTTTTTTGGGTGATGTCATCGGCCGAAATAGAAGGGGAGATACGTTTTGCTCCAAAGGAGGGCAAAATTCTTTGCTGATTGCTTGTTTTCCAAAAAAGTATGTTTAGAGCGAGATCCTGATCTAGTGAACATCATATTTGGCCATTAATGAAGAGCAAATTTCTGTTGGTCCTTCACTAGAGTAGAGCTTTGACATAAAACAGCACGACCAGTTAATCTAACAGTCATGTTTTTGACCTGTCAGAGGAAACCGAAGCACCCAGAGAACATGCAAACTCCAGGCTGGGATTTGAACCCAGGACCTACTTGCTGCTAGGCAACAGTGCAACAACTCTGAAGCCTACATGACAAGCTCCATGCATGACAATGTTAGCAAGTTTTCTATGTGTTTGCCAGTAATATCTGAACTAGTCATCTTTGCAGCAGAAGTATATAGATGATGCCAAGAATAGTTTTGTTTTTTTCAGTCATTTTTCTTCCTTAAATATCACACCATCCATTCATGAAGAAGAATGTTTTCTTAGATAAAAATTTGGTTCTTAAATTTAACCATAAAAACATTTTATCTAAAGAAGCTATTTACAAGCATCTGTAGGTTTTGGAACTCCAGACTGTTTTATTTTTTGGCTCTCTAATCGGAAAGGTCACTGACCTCTGGACTAGAACACGCACTGAGAAGCTGATCTGGATTTTAAGCAGAGCAGAGTTCCTCTCATATTGAAAGCATATTAGCATGGAGGAATACATAGCATAGCATCATGCCTTTACCACCATTCTGCAGCTGCTCCAGCTTCCTTGAAGGAATCTTTGACAACCACCCTGGGTCTTAAATGTGTCATGGAAAAATTATTTGCACGGAGCGATTTGATGAGTTTGTGGGCTGCACTGGATTGTTTCTGGCTTTGTTGAAAATATCAAGTTTTCCCTCCCCCCCCCAAATGTGAGCTTAGCAAACATTAAATCCTATTAGAGAGGGGAAGGAGCATCCAGGCGGGAGCAGTTCTCACCAGCAGGCTTCCTCTCTAAAGGACTTCTGAGGATGGAAACTGTGGCTCAGCCAGCAGCTTGGAGCGGCACTGCGTACGCCATAGTCCGCCCCTCACCACAGCTCCTTAGGTCATATGACCTAATATATATGTTCTTCTCTGTCTTGGTTATAGAGAACGGCTAATGATTGATGCTGTGCAGCGGCTACATTTAAAGGCCGAGCACATGAAGGATCTGCCTCCAGAGTGCAATCAAAATGTATGAATTATGTCCTACTTTTCATTAAATGGAGGAAAATTTTTTTTACTGAAATACAAACACTTCCTTGTTAGTGACAAGAAAGTGTCGCTAACAAAGACAAAATGCATTTGTCAAAAATACCAAATAAACATAAAGTTAAGAACTATTACATTAGTTTTGTGCAAAATTCCTCCAAAAATGACAGTAATTAGTAAATGAAATTGACATGAATTAGACCAGTGACATAAAATATACAGTCTTTGTATTGTCTAAGTATTTCTGAAATATTTTTATCTTTTCCATAAAATACCAAATGCATTGAAATAAATGT
The DNA here is from genome assembly GCF_000485575.1 of Poecilia formosa. Classification (NCBI taxonomy): domain Eukaryota; kingdom Metazoa; phylum Chordata; class Actinopteri; order Cyprinodontiformes; family Poeciliidae; genus Poecilia; species Poecilia formosa. The sequence goes on along the minus strand of NW_006800688.1, from coordinate 69,888 downwards.
GATGCAGTTTTAAAACTGAAAAAATGTGATGAAGGTAGTCATTTTTTTCTTATATAAAAAAACAGAAAAATATATCTGCGTAGAAGTTTTAGGTATTATAATTACATAACCTAAAATGTCTATTGTGATGCAAAAAAAAGTCAAACTAGGCAAATGTCCTTATATTTTTTTATGAAAACTTTCATATAAAGCATGAATGTAAATGTCAAACTTCTGGTTACACAATTAAAAACTCAAATTTCATTTAAAATACACTAACTAAATATTACTTTTTATATGCATTTTTAAAAATACGTTTGGTCAAAAATGTGTTGAGGAAACAAAAACATGCAGCATTATTTTTCATCTGAATAGGTAGATATTAAAAAAATTTTTTAAAGGGAGTTTAAAAACGTTTCACAGCAAAATGCAAAATCTTTAGTCGTTTTCTTTCATTTTGACATTTTAAACTTCACTTCTGTGACTCCAAACTGCTGTTAGTTTTTTAACTTTTTCAATCTGATTAGCAGCTGAACATAAAACATGCCAAACAAGCCTTTTTACTTGGATCAACAAATCTCTAACATGACGAGGTATTTAAAGCAAAATTCAGGTTCTGTGCTTCTGTGAAAGTTGAGTTTGATTTTTGCGTTCAGAGAAATGCTGCCAACTTGTAAAATTTACAACCTATACTTTACCATTCCATATTTAGTTAAAATATGACATCAAACTACACAAAAACATCCTCCTGATATCCATATTTACACCCAAAAAACTATAAAAAAAAAAAAAAGACTTTCTCCTGAAGCAACACAAAACTACAAGTACATTTACAGGAAGGTAACTAACTCCCGATTATCAGCTTGTTTAGAATAGTTCATTTTTAATCTTAAATATAAATGATAGCATCCATTGTGCCTACCTGCTCTCCCAGCTTTACTGCTATGACTTTATTATCTCGCTGTAAAACAGCCGACCCTTCAGCTCCGTCTACAGCTCTCACTCTGAGTAGCTGTAATGTAGGCATTCCTACAGTTAGACCAAACAATATGTGCTCCCTGCCCCCGGACCATTACATCATCAGCATGTCCTTATATGGGACTTTGCATTGCAAGAGCTCACAAGAAGGGGGTGTGCTGGTGTGTGAGTGAGAGCAGCTTTTAAGCGTTTAGCTGAGGAGGTGAGCTATGATGTGTGAAGTGTGGGCTCCGGAGGCAGAGCAGGAGGTGAAGAGAGAGGAGAGAGTTTGGGTTTCAGTGTTTCCTTCTGGCTCCCGTCAAATCCAGACATTTATGGAGAGAGGAAATTACAAGAATCATTTTGTAAAGTTAAGAAAAGTCTTGGATAGTGGGTAGTTGAAAGTGGAGTTCTTATATGTGAGGTTTAAAGAGTTTTACTGATTAGGTTTATGGGGAATCTTGATGCTGTACACTAGCTCGTCTGCATTTTGCAGTCTGTGATGACTGTGATATGGAATCAGGTTTTCTACACGATCAGCCTGATTGCTACACAAAAACTAACAGCCAAAGAAAACAGCAATACACATCTATCTAAATGGCTCAGTTACACATCAGGAGTCATATTCAGTTAAACTTTGTGATTTACAGATATTTTAATATTACATAAGCCATATGATACAAATGATTTTCAACCTTTTTATATGAAATACTCCACTTTTCTTCTGGTTTTTATGCTTTAAATTACAACCATGTTCTTTGATGTTTGTTTTTTTTTTACCTTATTAATGGCTATGATTTCTGTCGTACTGCTGTCCCACCATTAGTTTCTTTATCAGTAAATGAACACAAACAGCTAACAAAGTATGAAACTTTTAAGGAGAAAGAAATGTACAAACACCACCTGTTTGCTCTTTGTATCATAATTGATACATTAGGTTAAATAATTATCTTGAGTAAAAGATGATATTATGAAAACATTTGACACACTTTTATCACCACTTTCCACTGACTAGGTTATTATTTTTTATTATAATTGATACATGACAAACTGTATTGTCCTTCAGCAGAGTACATATTGAACAATTTTTTTGCTTGCAAGGTTCCAATAATAATAAAACAAATCAGTAACAATAAAAATGGGTTTGATTGACATCAATATGATGGGTTTATAAATTCATATTTTCTCTATTGAAAAAATAGGAAATGTATGTGTTAAAAATGTCATGGTAAGAATTAAAAACACATTCAACCCATAAAACCCTCAAGTATCATATTTAATGCACAGCTGTTCTATAAAATATTTTATAGTGATTTCTTCATTGTATTGACTGTACTAAAATCAAATGTATTTAATGTTATGACTCATGACAATTTAAAAAGAAAGACTTTAAAAAGTTTATAAGAAATTTAAAAAAATCCTATGGTATCTTAGAAACTGTAAGTTTAGGCATTTTAAGAGCACTTTATGAAAATTAGAAGAAACAACATTCATGTTAGTTATGTGATAATCAAATATCATATAATAGTATGATAGTTGATTATTGATGCCAAATTGATGGTTTGGGCTTTAAAATACCAAAAAGTTATTGAACCACAAGGTGTGGTCTTTAACAATTTCTGGATAAAATTTCTGTACATTTCAGCATTGTTTGAAAGACAAACTTTTATAAAAATGGGACACTTTCACTTTCATAGTTAAAGTTTGAAAATGAAAAAAGTAAACTGCAACTACCAGAAGATTCATTTAGTGTTACTAGCTGCTTGTAAAATAAATATAACTTGAATGGTGTCATTTTGTTGGTTGTGTAATGATTATTGAAGAAAAAGAATATCTATCCACTTACTTGCTGTTTCATAATGATCACAAGTTCTGTTTACGCAGCACATAAGTTCAGCAGATGGTGAATGGAAAACAGACAAAAATACAAATTAGTTTAGCACTACAAATCTGCCTAATTTAAACACGCACCACTGTGTTAGTGCTGACTTTCTTAACATGGGTGGGTAATTTTGTAAAGCACATGCTAACATATCACCATTGCTAATGTAATAGCATTTTCTGGTGGATTGCCATTGGTTTTGATAACAAATTCATGCTGGAATTACAGGTCTATGGTGAATCATACTTAACTAAAAAACCTTTTAGCTAAAGAAACATGTTTTCTCTTAAAGATTTGCAAAATTATGCTAGTGGTAATGTAGGAGAAGATGAAAGTAAAACAGTTAAATCTTTAATTGTTCTTCCTTTTTACCTATAACTTAGTTTTAGTATTGCTACACAGCTAGCTGCTATTGAAAATAAGACAGCTGAAACAGTAAAGCAGAAGAAAATAACAGTTTAATGAGGAAAAATACGACAAAAACATTTCAATCTGGAGAAACTCACACGGAGAAAAAACATCAGTTAGAAGGATTTATTAGACTGCGTTCTGTTTTGGCGCTCGGATCCGGCTGAAGATGTTCGTGCTAAGCATCATCAAGCGATTTGATGATCGGCTCGGGCCGGAGCTCAGGGTAGTCTTCTCCCCCGGGCCCTGGGGGCCACTGGTGGTGGAGAAAAGCCTAGGAAGGAGGGAACACGGAGGTGCTCGTCTGGATGAAGGTGGAGATGGGGAGGAGGTGGGTCGAAGCGCGGCTGAAAAGCTGAAGAGCCCGGCTTTATTGGTGCTTTTGAAGGAACTCTTGCGAGGTGATTGGCTGGAGTGGCTGCGCGCCGGTGCTTGTTGATTGAAGCGTGGGCGTGGTAATGGAAGAGGCCAGCGAGTTGATTTGAGTCTTCCCAGCTTGAATTTACGCTTTTAAGCTTCCATAACTACAGTGTTGATGTAGGAGAGGACTGAAATATAGTTACTAAATATTCAACTGTTCTCTCTCTGTAGGGACAAATTCATTTTAGCACTGCTAAATAGCTAGCTCCTGCTGAACATTAGATGTTTACAACACGAAAGCAGATGGAAATAATATATTGTTTCATATGCAGGTATGCTAACGTAAATATTCCTAGCAGCAGCTCTGAAAAAGAGGAAGATTAAAATTTGTAATGTTTCTATTTAAGGATAACTTGGTTCTAGCATTGCTGCTCAGTTAGCTTTTACAAGAAGTTAAAGAAGTAGCAGTTTGCAGCTAAAACAATAGCTTCAAATGTTCTCTTGTTCTCTATGCTTTATGCAATATGATTTAAATTAGTTATTTGTGATGTTTGGTGAAATAACAAAATAAGAACAAGAAAACCAGAAGTATACAACCAGAAGGCATATGATACTATTCAGTTGGTCTTATTTCATTTTTGCTTTTTCAGCATCACAGCCACTGAGTTGAGTTGTGGTTTATTCACAATATCACAATGTCATAGCTTTGAACAACTAAAATTATGTTTTCAAGAGTTTGTGAGTTAGAAGTATTACATTTTAACATTTGAGGTTGTTAAAATAAACCACAACAAATTCAAGTCATTTTACATAATTCACATTGGCTCATGTTTTCTTGCAGAACAAGTGGAAATTGATTTAATTCATTTTATGTCATTATTAATTGCTGTAAATTATACATGGCCACTTGAACTTGCTGGCTACTGTTACCTTTCTAACCTTTCTCAATGATGTTAAATATGGATGGTAGTGAATAAGTTCACAAACAAAACAGGGGCAATCCTGCCAATTCATAATCGTACCTTAAGCTGGCTGCATCAGTGCTTCATCAGTGCCACATTGTTAATCCTTCAAAATGCTTTCACCGAACTCTGTCCATATGGCTGACTAAATCCACATTTGGAAAATTCTTCCTACCGTGAGTCACCTTTTGTCATATAACAGGCAGGTCTTGTATCTGTCAGTGTCTATTGTTGGATGAAAAACGGACCCATTTCAACAAACAATGGGACCTAATGGTGCAGAAACAAATGAGCAAGATGTTCTTGAAAAACTGGCAGTTGAAACAGCAGCAGCTAATGTTTTGGTGTGCTGTGATATTATCGAATGGTAGCCAGTTATTCCCTCACACTGAACAGCATGTAAAAAGGCGCCGTTCTCTCTTGGTGTTCTTTAGGCTGAATGTTGAGCTTGGACAGACGAGGCCGAAAAGTCTTCCTGTCCCCAAACCGCTGAGCGGAATATGTCACAGCTTCACAATGGCTGAGGTCATTGTTGCTAAACGTTATGACTCTTACCAGGCAAGCTGATGGAAATAGAAACTCCTGGGATTTATCTAAAATGACAGGGTAAGACTGTTATGTAAAGCAAAAAGCATTATGGGTACAGGAATTCAAGTGAAGCCCCCACATCACAGCTCAGCAGGGCTAGACCAGAGATGACTCAATGACTGTCTTCTTCAATCATTAATTCTTTCTGATGGCAGTTAAACATCAGGCACACCATAATGAGAGGAAACAATAGTGAGATAATAACAGTCATTCAGGTTTAAGGCCAAATGCGTCAAAGATGATCCTTAAAGTCGAAACTGCAAAATTTCATGTAGTCTTCCTGAGTATCGTTCCAGATTCGCTTCAGAAACTAATTGAAGCTAAACGCATGTGACCTGCTGGCTTATATAAGAAATTGGAATTAATCACGATGCTTGGAACCAATTGGAGGAGACAGTTACTGGAGGACAATGAATGAGGCCGTGTGGAAAATGTCTTCATAGGCAGCAAGAACAAGACCAAGCCAAAGATAGCAGGAACTTCCCAGAGCTGGCTATGCAAACACATGGAGTTGGGTTTGGTTTGGAGATTGAGACTTGTTCTTTAAAACATAAAAAAGAAAAAAAAAACAGACGGATGAGGCAGACTATTTATTATGCTATACATGACAGCTGTCTTTTATTTAATACTGGTTTCTAGGGACTGGGAAAGAAGCATAACCATTCCAGCCTAACACCCTGCCCTGGTTCTCAGCCCTCCTGCCTATTAACAATTTTGATATTAAATGAAGCGTTCCTTCAAATCTCTCCTTTGCATTTATGAAACTGCTTGTGTAACACGTGTGTAATCCAATGCTTGATAACATTCACCTCAAACAAGAGTGCTGTGCCATGTTTGGAACCTCGCAATCCATCAACCCCGTCAATGAGGCTCCAACTCTAAACTCTGATGTTTGTTCCCATTCCTCTGCAACACAATGTTTGCTCTTGGAACAAACAGTTTGGTCATCCAAAGTTGGATTCTATTTCGGGACCTGGACATATTGAGGGCTCTGAGTAATGCACACTTGAAACAGATGTCAGGGATCAAACATAAGAGCAGGCCACATGAACATGTTTGCTGTGACAAGCCTCTGCCAGATGACAAATAGTAGGGAGATGAAAAGGTATTGTGTAACCACTAAGGAATGACTCTTACTCTGACACTGTGCAGAATAATGTGGAGGTTTGGGCTCTGGTTTGTAAAGAGCTTGTTGAATAACAAACCTTTTGTCTTCAACAAACTCTTGGTACAACCTAACGTGTGTCCAAATGACAAAAACAAGTCAAGTGGGCAATTCGTCCAAAACCAAATGCTCGGTTTTACTACAGTACAGTCATAAAATGCTTCATTCAGGTTTGACCTCATACAAAATACAATATTAAGTTCACGAGAATTACTTTCAAGAGAACTTCAACGGGCCTTTATTCTGCACTTTTAGTGATTTTTGCCATACACTCAACAAACGGTCTTTCTTTGTCCGATCTGTCAGTGCTTCAGCTACGCATCAGCTACGCATGGTCAGCTGTACAACAGTTGTGATTGCCAGTTGCTACTGACAACGTGTGCTGTGATTGTGATGTAGACATTTCGCCTTTGGCTGTTAAAGCAGTGATGTAATCAAGGCATTTCCTTTCACAACTCCATCAGATATTTGCTGATGTTTTAATATCAAAACATCTTATGTGTCTAGATCTTCTTACATCTCTATGTTCAAACAGTTGAAGTCTGTTGTGGTCTAGTGAAGGTACAACCTTTGAGAAATTTGAGCTCAAAAATCCTTCAACATGTTGGAATTTTCGATAACACTTTATTTGAAGGGGTGTGCATAAGACTGGCATGACACTGTCATAAACATGATATAACATGTTTATGTCCTGTTATAACAGGACATAAACATGATATAACATGTTTATGTCCTTCATGAATGTTTTTGACTGTTGTCATGAAGTGTCATTCGGTAAATAATGACACGTTTAATGCAAAGGTGACACTTTTAATGGAGTTTTTATATAAATTTTAATATAACTTTGTATTGAAAAGGTCATTATTGACCAAATAATGCAAATTTGACACTTTCAATGGACTTCTAATGCAACTTTTAGTGCAAATTTGCATTAATAGTGTCATTATTTACACAAGGACACTTTATGGCAACAGTAATAAACATTCATGAATGCTCCTTTATGTTCATGTCCTTTGTTATGTCACGTTTATTACAGTGTAATGTCAGTTTTATGCCCTCCCGCCCCTCCTTCAAATAAAGTGTTATCAAATTTTCTCTGTTGTAAAGAGTTGGAAAAAAAATCCTCCACAGCAGTTGAACCCGTCACCAGTTATCTCCTTTGCTGTCTTGGGTGGAGTCAATTGAGCAATAAGGTTTTCCACATAGGACCAGTTTGGTTTGGAAAGTCTATTTTTTGGGAGGTTATTTCTAGTGTTTCCAAGAAAAGAAAATCTCTAAGGATGCAAACTCTTTTTTTAAAGCTCTGTCCATGTTTAACACTGTCATTGTCAAGAGAAAGAGTGAAAAACAGCATGGCCACCTGCGTTTAACTAAGCAAGTGGGTAAGAGTTTCCACACGGCCAAAGTACCACAGTGATTAATAAGCTACAGCTAACAATGAGATATTTTCCCTAACTGATGCCCTGAGCCTGTTGTGTTCCTTAAACTCTAAAATCAGATGGGGCAACAATGCCAGCACCCATCACACTCACACTGTGTTTCAGTGAGAACTTGAACACTACAAAGAATCTTAGAATATGCTAGAAAAAAAAACTGATTAATTTGACTCATCTATCAGCCATGTTGGATTACGGCGGAAAAGATGATGAGAAAAGTTAATTCTTCATATCATCACCTTCCTAAAATATTGGCCTATATCGTTTTTTTTTTTTTTTCTAAAAAGTGATTTTTGAAAAAAAAAAGATTTCTTTCCAAAACATGTATTGGGTAAAAATAAATAAATAAATAAATCTTAAAAAAGACTGAGACCATTATTTTAGAATGGTGACAATATGCTAAATAATGATTTTTATTGGCGAGCTTGCATGAGTTGAAGCATCAAAAAAACAAAATGTAAAGGAAAAAAAGTTAAAATTTTGCAATAAAAGCTGGGGTAAAGATGCACTGGAAGAGAGGCAAAGCCAAAAATGTGAGCCTCAAGTTAGCTTATATAAAAAAGTGTAAGTTTTAGCTAATGTCACATAAGCTGCATGTGACAAGTCATGTCACATGCAGCTTGTGACATAAGCTGCTGTTTAGACATGTTGTTCAATCTCTTTGATTTATTAGCATAATCTATTGAGTTGAACATTTAAATTCTGTGTGTGTGTGTGTGTACACTGACTGGCACCTGATATAAAGCAGCAATCTGATAAATCATTCATGTGTAAACCCGATGGAATGCTGTTATTTTCTCCTATCTGTCTGAATCAGATGAACGCTGGTCTGTCTGAAGGTCCCACCATCATCTCCTCTGACTGGGATCTCTCTTCCAGCGTCATCCCGGACAATGTCTGGTCTTGTTCAGTTCTCTCTCTGACACACACACACACTGGTGTGATACACAGCCCAGGGCCTGGTTACCTGACATGCATGTATGACATCATCGTCTTGTAATTGGCTCCACATGTCTGCTTCCCTCTTCCTCCTTGTCTTCTGACGAAGAGGAAGAGGGAGGAACACTCCGCTTTCCTCCTTTGGAGGAATATTCCGCTTTCTTTCATCCACCCCTGACTTTGTCTCCATGTTCTTGTATTTGTAATTTGTTTAAACTCTTGTCATCAAATTATTTTTCCCCTCTGTTTGCTTCCCAGATTTCCTACACTGCTACTCGTCTGTAGTTTCTGATCTCAGCCTGGGCCTCAGCGTGTTTTCTTCCATTAAAATGGCTCATGATTTTGATTGCCAGCTTAGAAAATCTCATGAGGACGTTTGTTGGCCTTTTATGGCCAAGATTGGATTTTATGGCCATTCTCTGGCTGTAGACCTGTTGTGATGGTAACTTGCAAAGTCTAAATTACTTTAGAGGCATATCCAAGGAAGGCAAATTCTTCCTCAGTAGCCTATAGTACTGTTATGATATTCATAATTTCCCTTACTTTTGAAGTTCTCCATCCAGCTTTCATTATAACATCTCTCAAAATGAATTCAATACTCTAAAACAACTTCTTTGTTCGCTATCCAGGATATGAAACCTAAAAATAAGAACTAGGCGCACAGTTTGGACTTTATGTCAATCACACAGGGTCAAAATTATATATAATAAGTCAAATATATACATGCACTGTGAGAAATCTTTGAGTGAATAATGCACAAAGTTCAAAAATGTATTTTAACTTGGCAATACCAAAGTCCATCAAATCCTAAAATGAAGCTAGCACTTTTTTCTTTTCTAACATAATTTACAAGGCAATGCTTATTTGATTGAACAACAAACAATGAAATAGTTAAAGTAATGTAGTAAAGATTTAAGAAGTGTTGATTTACACAAATAAGGAAAAGCTTTGTAAACAACTGCATGCCAGGAATTGGAAAATTCAAATTTTGCCATTTCCATCAAACTTTTCTAACGTGATACTTCAAAATGCACGCAAAAAAACACACTGATAGAAAAAAGGCTAGTGGGAAGACATTTGTCTGCAGGAGTTAAGATTTCAAACCAAAGAGCAAAGCAAGCACTGCACCAGCTGTCAAGCACAGCGGTGGCAGCATCATTGTGAGGGGTTGTTTCACTGTCATCACTCTGGGTGGAACAATAAAGGAGGAATGCAAACAAATCAACGTTCAGTGGAGAAAACTGAAGGTTCCAATTGGACAATAAACCAAAGCACAAGAAAGCATGTAGGGATTGAAAAAGCAACTTAACATTGAAAGACAGGCATCATATTTCATAGCCTGAAAATTTATAAGCATTCAAAGTATAAAAAATTAGTAACTTATCAGCTTTCCAAGCAGGAAAGTTATTTTAAAACTCCCTACAATGGTGATAAAATCTTTTGTAGCAACTACCTGGTCTGCAACATCTGATGAGTGTTTCTGCATAAAAATAATCCATCAGACATCAATATAGGAAAAAACATTTTAAAAAGAGGGAGGGGAGAGAGAATGGATTTCTTCTCACTTATCAGAAACTGTCTCATAGATGGAAATACTCCCTGTCCTGAGATTACAAAAACCATTGGAATCTTAAGTTTGATGCGAACCTGAGGCAAAAACTCAGCATGGAGGTAAAAATCCAGACCATCAGGATGATTCCAGATGTTCATGGTAGCAATAAAAAAGTATTTTGTACTTATCCTGTCCTCTGTTAGCATGAAAATGTCTGTTGACGGTCTCTGCAAAGGTTTGAGTGGTGAGATAACAGATGAACCTTCAAAAGTAAAACATGGAGAGCAGGGCCGTGCAGAGACCACTAAAAGGGCATGGGCCCAAAAAAAAAAAAAGGGCACATCTTACCGCATTCTAGGACAGAATATTAACAAAGCCACACAGCTTTCAG
>NW_006800688.1:53818-58027 GCF_000485575.1 Poecilia formosa | reverse complement strand
TTTTTTTATATATAATTCACCAAAAACTGTTCTGTAATCTGGAACGTTCGCTACGTTCAGCTCCAATTAGCCGCCTTATCTCACTGCGCGAGAGGCAACTGTGTCATCACGGGCAAAAGGTCAAAGGTAACAAGGTGACCGGAAGGCTTATTATGTTGTACAAAAAACCAAAACAAAACAAAAAATAATTTTAGTATTATTTTTTGTTTTTATGTATCAAAAGAGGGCTTTGAAAATAATACCAACAAAAAAAAAAATAAAAATTGACCAAAAGGGCACTTTGGGGCAAGGAGCAAAAAGGGCAGGTGCTCAAGCACCCCCAGCAACAACTTTTCTCCTGATTTGACCAAAACACTGAGTTAGACATAGATTCTTAACATTAAGGTTTAGTCTTTGGCAGCTTTTGAATCTGTTCTTGCGATAGTTTTCAATCTTTTGCACCTTCTGAGATATTTCTCAATTTTGATCATGGAAATAAACTTAAATATGAGCTTCAAGTCTGAATCGAAAAGAAGAGTTTGCAAAAATGATTGTACATTCCCTTTAAGATGAGAAAGATAAAACAACATTTATTGGCTTGTACAATAAACAATTTTTTCCACTTTGAAATGAAATGAAATGAAATGAAATTTTATTCGAACATGATACAAATATAAAATAAAATAGTGCACAGTAACAAGAAGTGCATAAGAAAGAAGAGAAAATACAGATTTTTTTGTTTCAGTTAACATATCATGCTCAAAATGGGGTAGGAAGAAGTGAGAACTTATAAACTCCTACCCCTAAACACTTGAAACTTTAGAGTCCTACTGTCATTAGAACTCTAATGACAGTAGAGTCCTACTGCTTCTGCTTGCTTCCTTTGAACAAATAGTCCCAAAGTGCATAGCTATGAAGACGTATTGAGAGATGTGAGATTACAGGCAGGTCAGTCAGAGACTGTAATTTACAGATTGACAAAAGATGGCGACTGTAGGCAGAAAGAGGTGATGAGGGAAGTTTGTCCCTCGGTTGGTTCAGCTGATAATCGTTAACCTTCTTTGAAGTAAAGGCGGATGCTGTTTGTGTAGACGGGTTGGACGCAACCAGCAGAACCAAACAGAGAAAACTTTACACGACAGTACAACAGATCTCTCATTAAGTTGGCAGGAAGAAATGAGGCGAAGCTGTTCGCTGTGTTCTTTAATCTGTCCAGCGGTCAGGTGAGCCGGGCAGATCTGCCTCTTTGAAGGTTTCCTGACGGATTACCATTGATCTCAAACGGCCTATAGAGACGAATAAGAGCCGCTATTTAGTCTCGTCTCAAGGAGCCGAACTCGCTGAGTCGTGTCAAAATCCTGGGATTCTTCACACCATTCACTTCCACCTGTACTGCTGTACAACTTACTGTAAGTCAACCGGCTGCCTTTACACCAGAGATGGTCTCAGTTATTAATGTGCCGAGGAAGGTGCCACTTTACTGAGTGCAGCCCCAATCTGCCTGATCCATTAATGTTTGGATTCCGCATCACAGCTCAGTCCTAACAGGCTGCTTGAAGAGAGAGGCTGATCTGGAGAAATTACTCTGGAACCACAGCAGCCATTTATTTAAAACTCAGCTGGTGTAAAGTAAATGCTTGCTCACTTTTGTAGGAGAACATGAGCAGCTCTCATTTAAAGTCCTCATCCTGTCAGGATGACCGCTGGGCCAATACATATGCCTGAGCTGAGCTGGGAAACTCATCAAACATGGGGCATCTCTAAACACAAGAAATGAGATTCACAATTTGTTCATCCTTTCATAAATGAGTGGGGGAAAAAATCCAAAAGTCCTCTGTGAAACACATTCATCACACTGCTGTTGTCATAGAGACGCTGTCACAATTTGCGGTGTGGTGGTGAGTAAGAACACTGTAGACCCAGAATGATGATGACGATGATGAAGATGATTTAATGAAGAGAGCTCAGACAGTCCATGAAACACAGGCAACTCGGCAGAGCAGGAAGAAAACAACTCAGCACCAATTGTAACTGGTAAGACTGACATACAGGAACTAACACCAACATAGGACTTTACAGTTCTACTGGGAAGGCTAACTGAAAGGACACACGACTGACGACAACAAGACGTTAGACAATAGACAATGATCCGACGAGGGACAAAGACAATAGGTGGGCTTAAATACGCAGGGAGACAGTCACGGGGAAACAAGGAACAGGTGACCCTAATCAACTAGTAGACAGGACAACATAGAGACTCACAAGGAACAGAACAGGCACACAAAAACCTAATTAACACAGGGAGCCTAAAATAAACCACTGAGAACACAGAACATAACAGACACAGCTGAAGGAAGTTCAGAGTTAGACTGAGTGCAAACTGATAAGTTTCAAGGAAACATTTTAAATCCTGTTTCCCACCTCATTATGCTTCAGCATTTTAGATGTGTGAGTTTTAATCCACATACAAAATAATTCACCAGTGTTTGAACATGTACACTCACACCCAACAACATTCAGTTCATTCTCATGCTTTTTATAGCTTTCAATAGTATCCTAACATTATTTTTACGCACTTTTTGCATCATAAACTGCTTGGTTTCCTGATTCCAACACAGCTTTTAACAATGATCTACAATTTTTCTACAGGGTTAAAGTTAAGGGTTCTGATGTGTGTTTGGGATTGTTGTCCGGTTGGAACCTTAAAAGTCTTCTCCTCCAACCTCCTCCTAAAGCTTCCAGTCTCTGTATGGCCTGTTCTTGTTCACCGTTCCCTCTGTTTGCTCGCTGGACGACACACCTCCCACATCTCCAGATGTCCTCATTAGTCATTGATCTGGAGGCTCTCATGAGGTTTGTCCGGCTTCCAAAGTATGAACAACATCTCAGAAGATCCAGTCATGGTTCTGCCCTGGAACAGCGCCTCAGATTTGTGGGATTATGACAATTAGAAACAAAACACAACTCATCTGCTGAGGAAATTTCAAATGAGTGAAGACATTAGAAAGTGTTGTGTGTCACCATTTTACAAAATATTCCCACAGATATCTTCAGAGTGCATATTTACTGTTAACTAAAATGTCTGGGAGAAGAGGTAATATCACCCTTTAATGATGTGTCCATTGTGGCGTTGCTGTGACCCTCTCAGTATGGTGACATGTGAGCAGCCACAATCTTTCGCAACAGCTTCCTCTACATGCCGTGCCGGGCGTAATGTTTCTCTCTCAGTCTCCCGCCCGGTCCGTCCTCTCGGTCCTCACCTCCAGCGTCCAGCAGGAATGCAGATGATAGTCGTTGAGCATGTCGGGTGTGACTCTGGAGTTGGCTGTCTGTGTGATAGTGACATCATTCTGCTCTTAGGATGATGAGAAGAAGGCTGGGCGATGGTTTAGGATCCTGGAAAACTGACTTCTTCCTGTTGTTAGCGAACATACGCCCCGCTTCTCGGTGATTGGAAGCACTTGGAAATTTGCCTCCGATTGTCTCTGACTTACAGTGAGAAGACGTACGGTTGGGCTGCCACAGTATTGTTTTATGATGTGAATGTCTGATTTAGGAGCGGACTAAAACTACTTGAGTGTATATCTGCAAGTCTTGAAAACAAAAATCAGAGTGTCAGTCTAAATGCTATCATTGTACATAACAATTATAGGCAATTATAACTTTTCTAGCAGCAACCAACTATTTGTGCACACGTTGTGGCTGTGGATGTGCTCCATTGGGGTAATGTCTGTAATGTCAGGGTATATCTGGGTGTGCCCTTCTTGTGGAAAGCCTAATAAGACTAAGTTAATGAAACAAAGGGTGAGATCCACCATTAAGTCTTTCTATTAATAATTGATCAAGGGAAATAAAGCTAAAGATTCCTTCTGTTTTTGCTGTTATGTTACACTTAAATATTTGTCAAAGGTCAACTGAATAAATGAATAAAAATAAGCTGTTGTCCAATGGTGAAATAATTTTTTATGGGGAAAAAAGTTATCAACATCAATTGGTTAAAATAAGCTCTGATGCGGTTTGAATGCATATGTTAATGCTAAGTAGGGACCGCTTCTTTTGGATTCAGTGACATGCGGTGAGGTGCAATGCTGGTGAGGCACTGACTTAATCACAATCAGATATACAAAAGTAGACCATCTGCATGTTATTGTTTACATAAGGAAAGTTCATGCATGTGGGCAACGCTGCAGGGCAAAAAGACATGCCATCCATAGCCGCGCTGCCGAGGTA
>NW_006800688.1:17268-51654 GCF_000485575.1 Poecilia formosa | reverse complement strand
ATCACACTGCAGGATGATTGGTTACGAAATCACCAGCGACAATCTTAGAACGGCCAACGATCTAAGATTATTTTGAGGGGAAAATAGGGGCAAAAAATCGTGTAGTGTGAACTACTGAATAGGTAGTTGGATGTGCCCATCTTCTCTATTTAAATCTAGTGATTACTGAAGGGCAATATACAGACTTCATAATCTGCACTCTTTTGGTTGAATGCAGTATTTATTTCCACTTTAGCTTTATGTTCTTTACTTTTTATTCAAGTACGTTTTTTGTTAATGGAGACTGAGAATCCGTTTTATTTTTGTTTTTGGTTGTTTTGTTTTAGTTTATCAGTTCCAGTGTTATGTGTTCTTTTGAAAATAAAGTGTATCTTTCTATGGCAGGAAATAGCATGCATTATTAGTCATTTCCATTAAATCAGTGTCAAAAGTTCTTGAAACAATATTATTGTTTATCGCAATAATTTTTTAGACAATCGCTCAGCAAAATTTGTTATCGTGACAGGCCTAAGTATTGCAATATTCAAACCCGCAATTTAGCAAGATATGTAAATCAGAGCTAGACCACCAGACATATTTTGTCTTTACAGAATTGCACTATTAAAAATATCAACATGAGCACAATGCAACCTTTTAGTGTACTGTAATCTATAAAAAAGCTGCCTGTTTGCTACACTTGCAGTGGAGATGAAGATGGTTCATTCAGGAAAGCAGAGCTGCATCAAACTTTAACGTGGAACTGCAGAAAAAAGAGAAAAACAAAAGCAAAAATGTAATTGTTAGTGCATGTCACCATGAGAAAAGCCTACTGAGTTTTGCTTAAAAACTTTTTTTTTTAAATTAAAATCACACATTTTTGTCTCATAAAGTGAAAAAAATATCTGCAAAACAAACTTATTTGTGCATGTCAAAAATCTTTTCTTGCTATTCTAAGTTTTTGTTTGACTCAAAGTTTTGCTTATGATTCTCACATGACGTCATAGGCAGGGCCCAAAATCACAACAAAAGATTTCTGATGTGTGCAAATAAAAGTTTATGTTTGGCAAATAACTTTAAGTTCACCAGACAAAAATGAATTATTTAAAAAAAGTTTTTTAAACAAAACCTTTTGTTTTTAAAAAGAAATCATTACAATTCCAAAAGTTTTGATTACAATTTTATTTTACTTAACCGAGCTTAGTTTTTTTTTTTTTCATTGATAATTGGGGGGAAAAAATAACTGCATACTCTGCGAACCAGACCCTAAACTTACTTAAAGTCTGGATTGAGTTTTTTCCCCTTCATTAATGAGACACTATTATTATACATTATATCTATCATGGTAGTTCAGGGTGAGTTATTTTTAATTCTAAATAAATATCCTTGTTGGACTTTTATTTAAGTGCTTTTCTCGTTCAAGATACATTTACCTAACGCCAGAATAAATGCAATGTACATTATCCAGCAAAGGAAATTAGAAGACATATATCCATTATGGAGATGACCGGTTTTGGACGGGCGATGTGCCCCTATTGCATAAGCGACACTGAAGAATGACTGCTATCATTAACGATACAGGGAAGAAGCTTTTTGTTATTTAGCTTTGCTAGCAAAATAGTTAGCTAGCAGCTAGCTAGTAGCACAACAACAACAGCCTAATGTCTGTATGATAAAAATACTGAATCGATAGATAAGAACAGTTTTTCCTCACCTGGCTGTCTCCTCCCGCTCAGTAGTTCTTCAGAGAAAGGCAGACGCAGAGGCCTGTCAGTGTCTGTTGTATTTCAATACCTCTCTGCTTAAGCCGCTACTCCGTGTTGAAGCAGAAACGATACAAAGTTCAGCGTGGTTTTCCGTCATCTGACAAGTAGCAAGTCTACTCCACTTTATTCACCAAAAAAGTTTTTTTTTTTTAATTCACCAAAAACTGTTCTGTAATCTGGAACGTTTGCTACAGTGAGCTCCAGTTAGCCGCCTTATCTCACTGCGCGAGAGGCAACTGCGTCATGCGTCATGGGCAAAAGGTCAAAGGTAACAAGGTGACCGGCTTATTATGTTGTACAAAAAGAAAAAGCCCTGTACAAATAATTTTAGTACATGTCATTATGCGTCAGAAGAGGGCTTAGAAAATAATAATACAAAAAAATAAAAATAAAAAAAATTGACCAAAATGGCACTTGGGGGCAAGGAGCAAAAGGGGCAGGTGCTCAAGCACCCCCATCTGCACGTGCCTGGGTTGCGTAATCCCAGGTGAGGCTCAGCTCACTGCTGCCTCACCACCTGCGCTTCCAAGCATTTGAATGGGAAAATGCGAAAATTCAGCAATTTTGAAGAAAAAATTACCAAAATTGGTTAAGCTAAATAAAAAAAATAAATACTTTATAGTACAAATCACAGAGTGAAAATAGCTATATAAAATATTTTTATCATATTTTTCCATTATGACAGGTGAGGCTCTGCCACAATTGCCTCCCCTGACCACACCTAACTGTTTGGAGCGTCCCTACTGGAGACCACTAAAAAAGTAGGAGACTATGCCGCAAGGTGCTCTGGGTAAATACAATCAAAACAAAGGGACGAGTTTAGTGCTAGTATTACAAATGACTCTTGGGCAAAAGAGTATTCCTACAACTACTAAAATCTGATGCTATTCTATGTTAAGTTTCAGTAAGAAAGGGAAGTGCAGCAGCTGAAAATGTTGCAACTTTGGTTCCCAATTGAACAGAGTCTACCGGTCTATCAGGTGTGAACATATTGTAAAGATTTTAAACCGCAACTGATTTGCTAAACAAGATTTGCTGTTCAATCACCAGAGTGGCCTTCCTACCAAAGTTACTTCAAAAGTACAATGGAAATTTATCCAACAGGTCAGACAATACAAAAGAACAAATAAAGCACTGCAGACCTCAGAAGAGTTCATCAATGAGAAAGAGACTGGTGAGAAATGCCACCAACAAGCCAAGGTGAAAACCACACAGTGCTCAAGATCCACAAACCTTTTAGGAAAGAATCAGCTAACTGTCAAGCAAAGGTAAACTTCTCAAAAGTTATGCATCTCCTTGTAAAACTAACACGACCTTTCATGAAAAGGATGGAGTACCGACTGTCCAACATGGTGGTGCNACTGAAATATTTCCTACACAAAGAGCAGAACATTCAGTCTGTTGCAGTAGTATGGTTTTAGGCTTAATGTTTATTTTGCGATTAATAATAAGTAATTGCTGTGGTATGAGGAGAAAACTATATATTGCTGCACTTTACTGTATGGCTAGCTTGCTGTTACTGTCTCATACTCTGCAGTTGTGGAGTCACAATGTCTGGGATCATGAGCGCCCCCTGCTCATGATTCAAGAGAACTGCCTGCCTCACCTCGAGTCTGTTCTCTGCCGTTTATGATCGTTCCTCAGCACACGAAACACGTTACACACACAGTTGGTGACAAAAAACACTGTACATTATATACATAAGCTAAATTATGGAAAGTAATATATTTAATATTTTTTAACCATTTTATTGGCGACGTACAGACAGAATGGCAGTTAGCGAGAGGTTGCGCCAGGGCCGTGCAGAGACCACTGAAGGGGCAGGTGCTCAAAAAAAAAAAAGGGGCACATCTAACCACCTTCTAGGACAGACTATTAAAGCCACACAGCTTTCAGAGTTTAATAAACAATGATAAATTACAAAATTGTGAGATATACAATCAAAGTTAAGGAAAATCTCTATATAGAGCATACAACTACGCATATGTAAGATATTTTATTAGTAATTTCTTTCTGCAGGTCTATTTTGTTATAGGAAAGTATTGCTAGGCCTGTCACGATAAACGATAAATCAATTAATCACACGATAAATTAAACCTATCGACCTCATTTTAATTATCGGCTTTATCTCTCTTCCTGCCTTTTTTTTTTCTTTCTCTTGATGACACTGAATGAAAAAAGGCTCAACTCCGGTGTTCTCCACTGACCTTCCCTTCCTATTTCCTTAGTGTAATGTCCAGCGCACACGACTGTCGGCCCATTTTCAAAACCTGAGAGACCACACATTAGCCGACAGAGTTCGATCAGGTTCGATCGTGCTGTGTGGTGTCCAGCCACAGAGCCATTATTTTGGACTTGTAGCCCAAAATAATGGCTACAAGTCCAGTTAACTAAATTTAATATCAGGCATTAATCAATGCTTTATTAGACTCTACCTGTGATGCATGTGGCTAAAGTCAGCGTAAAGTCCTGACTGAATGAAAATCATTCTAACCTATTTATGTCACGTTAACGAAGAACAGCTAAAAACTTACCGGGTTTATCAACTGCGTTGGCAATTTGGCTCCAATTCCTCCCCTTGTCATTTCTATATTCTTTGCACGTAATGTTAAATAAATATTAATGTTGTTTCCAGATATCATCTCCGATGTCCGCTGGACTTCGGGTTGAGCCGTGTCAGCTGTTTGGGATTCCCCTCCGTAATTTCCCCCAAGAAAGCACGGAGGAGAATCCGCGCTTTCTGATTGGCTACCTGTCACATTCAGCGTTAAGCTCCCAGTCGGGGAAAACCCCTGATTTAGATCTGAGGGGCCACGGCAGTCTAAATCACACTGCAGGATGATTGGTTACGAAATCACCAGCGACAATCTTAGAACGGCCAACGATCTAAGATTATTTTGAGGGGAAAATAGGGGCAAAAGGTAAACTTCTCAAAAGTTATGCATCTCCTTGTAAAACTAACACGAGCTTTGATGAAAAGGACGGAGTACCGACTGTCCAACATGGTGGTGCTGTTGGACAGATGATTTGAAGCTGACTTGCTGTTTTAAGACCTGGAGGAGTTGCACTAATTTGTGGAAGATCTTTAAAGAGAATCTCCAGCCACCAGTTTGTGATGCTTTGCTAACAGCAGAATGAAGAAAACCAGGAAGGATAAGATGGATGGACAACTCTTCAGGTTTCTGTAGAACACTGAAGAACCTTATCCTGAGTCCAGAACTAAATCCTCCCCTCTAGTGGAACTCAATGGGATGGTGCTGTTCATAACAACTAAACCCAAGATTACAACTTACATGACTTAGATTCTTGGTCTTCTGCAGAGCACTTTTTTTATTTTGCAGCCTGGTTTAAACCAGTCACATTTCCTAACTTTAAAAGCAGCTTTAGCTATGACCTTATGTCATTCCTGAACATAAAACCTGAAACCTCACAGGAAGGCAGAGGGAAGGGGAGTGTTGTCGGGCCTCTACTCTTTCAGACTCGTCATACCACAACACACTTTGAGGCTTGATGAAGTGCTTTACTCTTAGGGATCTGCCCTGAAAGTAAGGATCTGCTTGGTTAATGATGAGCAGGAGGCTGGATGTTGGATAGCAGCCATGATCAGGGTGATGTCACCATCTGCACTGATGTGACTGAGACCAGTCACATCAGTGCAGATGGTGACATCACCTTAGTGACTGAACAAAACAAATGGATTGAATCTGGAGGGACTCCAAATAGCACTTCAGGGTTCTGGGGTTTAGCTTTGTCTATTCTGTTCCAGAAATGATGATGAGGACTGATGGTGGTTTGATGTTTTAGTGCAGTTGGCTCTGGCAGGAATCAAGAACAGAAAGTTCAGCCTCATACATAAGCTCTGAAGTCTTCACTGTCAGGTTTGACCCTTTGAAAGGAAAAATGCACCTGCTCATAAAAACGGTTGCAAAGACAATTTAAAGTCCAGTTAATGCAGAAATTTAATGTTTTTATGAGGCAGACAACCTTTGTACCTCTCTGTTTTTTTAGAAATTGATTAAATAGGAGGGAATCGTGGGGTTTGGAAGTTTTACAGGTTTTGTAATAGTACAACCAAAAATGTCAGTGTTGCATTTTAGTCTTAGTTTATATAAAAAAAACTTGCTAGAGGCCGCAGAAACTCTTGCAACTTGGATCAAGGAACACCATCATGACAATGACCTTAAAGGGTTTATGAACATAACATGTTCATGTCTTAAAATCTAGACCAAAATCCAAAACTTCCCATAAACTCACTCCATCCCATATGAATTCTTTCATTTAGTTCCAATCCTTAATGGTGTAGCATTTCAACACATTTTTGACAGTTTAATTTCCCCCAACTTTGTGAGGGCAGATTGTGGATGACCACTTCCTGTTCTAAGATGGCCACACGCCATCACATAAAGATCAACCTGACACCATGTCTTTAGAAAGAAGAGTTCTCATCTTACATCAACGTCTGACCTCACAAATGTACTTTTTGAAGAATTCCATGGACACTTCTCCTTGTGGAAAGCCGGAAGAGCTGAAGATGTGTGGTCTCTGCAGTGTTAAACCTTTAAACCTTTAAACTCTGAACGTCGGTTTTGATTAATAAGATGCGAGTTGGCTGATTCATCTCCATTAGATAGTATGCGGCCAAACAAAAGCCCGACCACAGCTGGAAGAAGCATGCCCTTACCTTCAGGTCTCAGTTCTATATCTTAGAATGACGTCAAATTAGATAAAAATTGTGTACTAAACAGACGCCTGACACTTTATTATAAAAATACAGAAAAATTCCCCCTGAAGGAGCCAACTTCTCTCAAAGCCTGCTGCTGTCTGCGGGTAAAAGTGGACAGTTTTCTGCTGAAGTTCTGTCTGTTCCAACCTGACTGGTTGAATTTACATAAGCCACTGAGTCAAAGCTGGTTCTCCACATGTTTGTGTCTTCCTACACGTCCCCTTAGAAAATTATTCAAATCCCAAAGGACCAGACAGGGGATCAGAGGCAACATGTGACACTGGATTTTATTTGGGTGTTTCAGAATAAAGAGGGAGAAAATCAATGCATGCCACATTTCTAGATTTAATTTAGCAAAAAAAAAAAAAAAAAAGTTGAAAGTCATGTTGACTTAACATGAAAAAAATCAGAACATGAAAAGCCAAACCTCACTGGAAAACGTTCGTATTCACATATTTAATGAAAAGTCCTTAAATGCTCCCTGACGGGGCGTTTCGTTTTGTTGCTCCTATACTTCCAGTGAGTCTAAAAATAATTGGAAAAGTACAAGCAGAAGTAGAAGGTTTGCGGTCAGTGACGTCTTATCGCTGCATTCTGTCGGAGAGAGGTAATCACATTACGACATGCAATGACAAATCCCTGGCTCTAATTAGCTCTCCGCTTTATACATGCTGCTCAATAACGTTTTGACAGTGTTTAACTGAACACATGGGCTGTATTTTTTATTTATTTATTTTTTACTTTTTCAGCTGGTTTTCAGCTGGTTTCACACCTACTTGGTCTGTTGCCAGATGTTTTTTTATGTCTTTCAGAAAATAAATAAATAAATAAAAAACACTAAAATTGTGTTTTTTGATTTTACAAGTTGTGCTTGGTTGCAGTATAAAAGCTCAAGCTGAAAAATAATGAGATTTATCTTAATAATTAGCAACATTAAAGCGTATCATGTGCTTCAAACACAATAAATTGCATAACTGGAAATATTTGGGGTGAAGTGAAAGGGTGGAAGATGGTTTGTCTAACATTCAGACAAATGAGGTCGGGGTCACAGAGGTTTGAGGAGAAATCTGCTCGTTTATCTGGGAATGTTGGCCGATAGGCCCAAATCTGGTCAGCAGGACTCACATGCAGCTACGAGCAGCAACATGCAATGGCATGTTCACGTGGAGAGACTTGCAGCAAACAGATTCAGTCACAACTGCAATCATAACCACGTTTCATCTATTTTTGTTCCATTCAAGCCGTCGTTTCCAGCAATGAGGAAGAACCTCTGGAGGCCATGGAGTCAGCTTTGTTTAATCTGAAATGACATCGTTTAAAGCCGGTATGATTCATTTTTACCAGTTTTGGAAGATTTTTTCTCAGCTTGCTGATGTTTGCTAGCATTCCTTCATCCTTTCATTTCTTGTTTCTGTTTGTATTCCTGGAATTTCTAGTTTCTGTTCTCCCTCAGGACTTGCAACTCTTCTCCTGTTTCCATCCAGACATCGTCACTGAGTGCTACACTGGTGCTGGTGTTTTTATGAATTGTAGTTAGAAAAACTCAGTTTTAAGAAGATAACCCTTTTATGGAAAAAAAAAAACAAACAAAAACAAACTAATTGAATCAATACACTGGAAATTAACAGTTCATATCAGATTTTACTTGATAAAATCAACAATTTTTTTTTTTTGCATTTTTTTCAAAAACTGTAAAACAGTCTTATATTTTGCCCTTCAGTTATTTTTGCTCTAAATAAAAAAACAAAAAGAATGAAATTTGCTAAATATAAATGCTCCAACATCCATTTACTGATTCAGAAAGACAAACATAACAAAAATAATAATTATTTAAAAACTATCATGTTAATTAGAGCTAAGGAAACTACAAAATATACTACTATTGTAATAGATTATTCTATTTTAAAAATATATATTTTAAGGATTTTCTTATTTTTGTTGTTTTTGCTTGAACTAGACATATGGTGGATATTAGTGATGCCAACCTCTAAATCTAGAAGAAAATAGTAAAACAAATATTCTAGATCTATAGAGTAAATCTAGATTTCAATATTATTCAATATTCAATATTTTCACTATTATTGAAAAAAATATGTTGCCAAGTGAAATGTTATTTAAATTAATTGTTTTCAAGCTGATGAAAACAGAACATTCAGACAAAAAAAGCCAACATATTATTAATACAGAAATGTGCAGATTATTGTAAAAAAGACTTAATAATTGCTTAGAGGATATTTTATAAAAACATATTCTGATTTAGTGAGTGTGTATATTTTGAGTTAAAAGAGCTCAGTCCAAGAACCGCAGATGTAGTTTAAATGTTCTGTTTTTTATTTTTTATCTGGTCTACAGTAAGGACTTAGCAATGTGTGCAGACATGATGGACAGTTCTCTGACTCATTGGGAACAGAGAGATCCAACAGTGAATATCAACGTGCAGAGCGGCTGCCTGGCCTCACCATTTGTTTCGCTGTATCTGTTCTTCTGGATTAAGTCCAGAAGCATTCCCTCTCTGGACCTGAGAGAAATTCCGGCTTTTTTCAGTGTCCAGGTCTCTCCGGTACGGAAGTGTTTTACTGCCTGAGCTTGGAAATAAATGCAGGAGTAGCATCTTGTTCAAACACGAAGACCTTCTTGTTTTAATGGGATTTTAAAAGGAGATTTCTATCTCATTAGAAGAAAAATATATTCCCTTTCAAATAAGAACAGACGTAAAACAGCAACACCTCTTAGGATTGTTAGTTGTCATGTAGTAGAAACAGTGAGAAGAGGAGAGTCACAGTGACCCTCTTTATGCCTCTTTAACAAGTGGTAATCTGTCAGAGGAGCATAGTTGTATATCCGGTTAAAACCAGAAATCTGCTCGTTATAAGATATAAAACTAATATCCTTAAAACCAAAGTTTCTCATTGTACTGAGAAACTTTAACAAGTTTTGAACCTGGTTGTAACAAGAAATCTTGCTTGTTTTAGTGACAAACTTTCTCATAATAAAGAGGTATTATGCAACAACATATAAAACTTGCCTTTATTACAAGAAATTTTAATGAGTTTTTTTGACACATTATATTGAGAAAGTTTTCTCATTTTCTTGTTATAACAAGATATAAAATGCATCTCGTTAAAGTGAGAATAATTCTGGTTATAACAGTAAATGGACAGAACTTATATAGCACTTGCCCAATCATTCTGACCACTCAAAGCGCTTCACACTAGAGTCAGATTCATCCATTCACACAAACGCTCACACATTTATACACCGATAGGCAATTTGGGGTTAAGTGCCTTGCCCAAGGACACATCGATATGTGGCAGGATGAAGCTGGAATCAAACCTACAACCCTTCTGATCGTCTTGCAATCGGAAGGTTGGATCAGATCAGTGGCTATGTCATAAAGTCATTACGATGTCTCGTTAAAACACGAAAATTCCCATTAAAATGACACGTTCCTGCTACAGTGAGATGTAAAACTCATCTCACTAGAACAAGAACGTTTCTCATTAAAAAAAAGTTTCTTCTCTTAACGAGCTTTGCGTCTCGTTAAAACGAGAAACTTTCCTCGTTTTAACGAGACATAATACCCAATATCTCTAACCGATACGGCTACAGATACAGCTCCTGAATTTACTTCCGAACTCTGGCAGTTAAACTCTTCTGTACTCAACCAGTAGCAACAAGTAACATTTAGAAACACACTTTGAAAAATCTTTTGGGCTACAGAATAATTGATCAATTGACTGATTTACTATGTTCAGGGCAATAAAGTCAAGAACAAACATACTAAAAAATTGTTTCTACCCAAGAGCTGTTGTTGCCCTGAACACATCATTTATTTATTTATTTCTCCATAATATCCATGTGTTTCTGCTATATTTTTTTATGTTTTTTATTGAGATATATCTCAATATTATCGAGTTGCTGTTTTTTTAATTTCATTGTGCTTTCTTTTGTGCACAACGACAATAAAAGACATTCTTATTCTAAATTCTGGATCCTATAGTTTCTCAGTCTGGAAAACCGAAATCCAAACACTACACTTCTTCCAGTACAGCGTAGGAAACCTGCCGGAGATTAGGAAATCATGCAGACAAGGCGGTGTGTGCGCGAGTGTGTGTGTGGTGTGTGTTTTATGGCTGTTGTTGAATGTGCCATCTGTGAGACCGCTGACTTCAACATCAGTCCTCACAAGTGGATCTTCAAGGCGTCAGACAGCAAATATGTAAGAAACGTCACTCACAGCCTGAGGAACGACTTTCCCTCCCGTAAAAGGAAATGTCTGTTTGATACAATCTGTAACAGACATCTTTCACTCATGTCCGTCATTTTGAAGGTTGAGCCAAATCTTGGGTAGAAACGTTTGCGATGCTGCGTGTCAAGAGACTTTTTGCTGGAACATTTCCGTTGGGAGGTTTTACTGGGATGAGGTGGACTGGTGTCTTCACCTGACTGGTTTCAGGGTGGATACTAGGTCCTGTTTCGGCTTGGCACAACCTCCTAGAACTGTTTTCTCTTTCTGCTCTGTGCAGAGCGCACCACCTACCTCTGAGACAAACCTGCACAGGCATGAACACCAATCATCAGTATAGAAGAAAAACCCAGCTCATAAAAAAGACTCCAAATTGGAAGGTAGGCCTGGTTAATAAGCGTCTTTGTGACAACGATGAAGATGAGAATTGCTTGATACAGTCAAGCAATTCTCTCAATCTGCTCGGCAGGCATGACGTAACACTGACTGCACATTAAGTCAACCAGATGGCATGAACCTATACTGCCTGGCCTGTAAACGGCACAGACGGAGCAGAGAATTGTGTTTACACGCATGCAGCTACTGTGGTTCTGTATGCATTAAAGGAGCCCTCAGTAATGTTAATAATCAATTAATGCGGTAATAAATTACGTCAGGGCACTTGTTATCTTTATTTGTGCCTCATAAAAGCCAGCTGCACCATGTGAAACTTCATAAAGTTTCAGTTTTGATAATTTCACCAGCAAGTCTTCTTCGCTTCAACTGTCTTAATGTGTAAAGGTCAAGAAGATCAAGCATTTGAAAAAAAAAATAATGCTAAACACAGATTTTTTGCCATGCCTTAAATTATTTGCCAACTCAATGTGCCTTGAAAAAGTATTTATAGTGCTTGAAATATGGTATTTCAAATCATACTATGGTATATGAATGGACAGCTTTGGAAAACCAGGAGTTTTTGTTTTCACACCTGGCAGTCCTGGCAGACTCAATTTGATTGGGGACAAAAATGGTAACATTTGTTCCATTTCCAGCTGCTGCAGTTCAAACACCCAAGCCATTTGAAAAACCTGTTCTCCTCCTCGCCTGTGGGTTCGCTACACCAAGGAACCACTGAAGGAAACAACATAAAAACCTCTCAAGAAGACACTGAACACAATTTCCTCCTTCATAAAATGTAAGCTAAAATAGTGGCGTTAAATTGTAGCGATTGATTCCTCTTTTGTCTTTGGCTAAGGACTACGAGACATTTCTAATGCTAAAGCTAGATTAGCGCTTATTTTGGTTGTACCCATCCATCCATCCATCCATCCATTTTCTTACACCCTTGTCCCTTAGTGGGGTCGGGAGGGGTGCTTGTGCCTATCTCCAGCTAATGTTCCGGGCGAGAGGTGGGGTCACCCTGGACAGGTCGCCAGTCTGTTGCAGTATATTGACTGTATTTATACTTTAATTGAACTCCAGTCTGATTGTCAGAAAGCCTGGTTAGTTTGGGGAGGTCTGAACGTGTAATCAAACTCTGATATGGACCATACAGAAAACTCTGCTCCACATATAAATCTGGGTTTGAGATTGGTTGAAGTGAACTCTGGTGCGGTTCGAATACATATGAATGCTAAGTGTAAAGCAGGAAGAGTACTAAAATGCAGGGCATCGTGGGTAAACACAATCAAAACAAACACGTAAGTCTAGAGCTAGAGGGTTTTTGTGGTTTTTAGTCAAAGACAGAAGAGAAATCTTCCAACCGCTAAAATCCGGCACCACTCTATTTTGGTTTACATTTGGTGAAGAAGGAAGTTGCGCTCTATGTCTTCTTGAGAGGTTTTGAGTCATTTCCTTCATTGGTTCTTGATGCAATGCCCCCACAGGTGAGTGTGTAAACAGGTTTTTCAAAGGCTTGTTTGGTTTAACTAAGAGATCCACAGCAGCTAAAATAGAACAAATATTACAGTTTTGGTCTCCAATCAAACCGAATCTGCTGGACTATCAGGTGGGAAACATTCTAAATGAAACCTTTGTTAAATTTTGGCATAAAATCCTTGAAGCTGCTAACGTTGCGGATTTGATCTGTCTTCGACTACAATAACATCAGATGTGACTGTCTTAAAGCATAAGACTGCCACATGTATTTCACTGACCTTATATTGAACATGACAGGAGTTTGTGGTTTTCATGTTTGCTTCCGGTTTTGGTCATCTGAAAAGCATCGTGCAAAGATAGCAGGTTTTTTTCCCAGAGGGAGCACATGGTCGTAAAATGTGCTCCCTGCCCTCTGCTGGAAAGAACAAAGGCGAGCTGAAGGCCTGCGTGTATATCTGTGAGCTGAAGTCATGTTTAAGCTAACATCTGCTGATGGTTAGGATGCCGCTCGGCTCTCACACCCCTGCTGCTCCTGCAGAACCCGGTTGGTGGTGAGCTCATTGCTCATGGACTCCCGCTCCATCCACAGTTAATCGAAGGAGAACTGTGTTCGCCCCCCATATCCCTACTTCTGCTGCTGAGAATTTACAAGCTTTTTAGCGATTCCTCTGAGGAGGTCGGTCAGTTGGAGAAAGAAAAAAAGTCCTAATATATAAATGATCCAAAGCAAAGTGAACAGAAGTGATTTCTTCCAGAAGTGATTTCTTCCAGCAGGTTAACAAAGTAAGCATTAAATCCTACTCTCAGCATGACGCTTCTTTGCTCTGCTTACTTTGAAACAGACGTAAACAGAAGCAGAACATTTCCAGCATTTGTAGGTGGTGGACCTCAGGGATCCTCCCTGGTTCACCTCTACATCTTAGTCAGAAATGGCCGAATTATATTTAGTTTATTTTCTCAAATAAACTTAAACTAAGATCTTTTGACTTTCCAGTAAGTGTCATTTTATTCAAGCTTTGTTCCAGATGAATCATGTTCACCGTCGTGTTTATTGGTTCTCATCAGACACAGAAGTTATGGTTATGGTTGAGATCACAAAGAATGCCAGAGCAGCCTTCAGCCAACACTTTGTTCATCACCTCATATGTTAGAGTCATAAAAAAAATTAATGACACTCCCTGGTCAGCACTGGCATCATATTTGGAGTTTCTGCCAAAAAAATATACATGGAAAAAAAAACAAGTGAAATCCCCAGAAAAAATCTCGGCAGATTGATCCATTCTATTATAGTACTTGAGATTTTATTGCTTCAGTTTAGTCATGCTCACATTATGATAAGTGGAACTCTGTGACATTAGTACGATAATGAATCAGTGGGTACAGTCAGCTGTGTGAAATAACACATGGAAAATTATTCATGATTTTGAAGCAATTTTTTTCTTCTTTTTTTTTCAGACTGCAAGCAACATGAACATTTTTAAACTCTTCAGCCAGAAAATCTGATCAAGTAACCAAAGGGAGCTAAAGATAAAGGTGATGACAGGAGGGCCTTCCAACCTTAAACACTTAGAGCTCAAACATAAGCATGCGAAAAGTTTTTTTCTTTTTTTCATTCTGTAATTCTAATATACAGTCATATTCAATAAATTAGTAAATGTGTTTTTTATGAGGTTCAGGTGTCAGAATAAAATCACCTTTTCAAAATAATCTCTAAGCTTTTCATTAAACCTAACTTCTTTTCAAATTTATTTTTTGACCTGATGTGATATTAAAATTGTATATATATTATCATTAGCTGTTGTTGGAAAATGATCATATTTAACAGAAATAGGCTTGTAGAACCACAAAGGAAGTATCATCAGCATACAGTCAAACTTATTGGTGATATTGGTGTAGTTTTTGTTCTGTTTTATGGAGAATCCTCAGAGCTTTTTTGTTCATTTTCTGTTCTCCTCCCAGTTGAATGAATTTGTCCTCATTTCTAACACCGTCATCAGCTGAAAACTAAGCAGGTGGCGCTTCCTTCGCAACCGTCACAGCTTCTCCTGGAACATCCCACACAGGTCAGGCCTCCACTCAGCTGTGTACCCATTGTCAAACTACTTGCTGAGCCTACATTTATGTTTCTAACTGCATATATGCTGCTGTAATTCTGGCTTGGTATGTGAAATCAGATGTGATATTGTTGAGAATGCAGTAAACGGAGCACAGTTTGGCAACAGCTTTCTATGTGATGTTCCATCCCCAGTTTGATCTCTCTTTGGTTCACAGACCTGTGGGAACACCTAACTGTGTCCTTGTTTCCATTGCCTGGCTGTTTCTTGGTGGTGAAGACGATGAATCTGTAGCCAGAGCTCCATCTTTATTATACGGAACATCCGGTCTACAGCCGCACAGCTGAAGTCCGTCAATACTTGAGACAACCTATAAAAATGTTCGTAACTGCTGATACTAATAGTTCCAACACAAAATATACCTTAATATGCATTAATACAGTGAAAAACCACAGCACTATAGCAGAAGTCTTTCATATCTCCGTTCTTGGGGATACAGCCAATCACCAGCAAGGACAATAATTGGCTGTTTTGCAAATGCCCGCCAATAGCGTGTCATATAGGTATTTCAGCGCATTTTTGCATTTTATTTTGAAAATGAGAAAATGTGTATTCATTCATGTTTTTTTTCCATAGAAAAAACATGAATGGACAATTTTTTTGTGAATCCCTTAGAGTGACGTTCAACAGAAAAATAATCTGTATCTTCAAGGTTGTAAACATTTCAAGATTTTGTCAGTTTTACAATTTCAGACATTAAAGGTTTTGTCAAACATCTTTGTACTCAGCTAAAACTGCTGCAGAGCTAGCTAACATGATGTATATGTATGTAGTTACTAAAACGTAAAAAAAACATCTTCAGAGATGCACAAGTAAACTAGCTGGCTTGCGTTTTTGCACGAAACCACAAATGGGGACCAGACTGGATGAGAAATGTCAATAAAACTGATATTGACCTTTTAAACTAGCCAGAATGTTCATCTCCAGGGCAACGAATATTACTTTGGCCTCATGGGAAGTACAGGAAGTTGGATTATGAAGCAACACGATCAAAATTGTAGCGGTATTATCCTTGTTATTTTGGAGAGTTGCGTCATAGCGCATTATAAAACCACAGGAACAACAGTTTCATCCTCAAGTGTCCTTCGCCCTGAGCCACTGCTGCCTGAGCCTCACTGGCGCTGACATGCCAAGTTTAGCTTTCCAACAAGTCTGGTAATTCACTCTGCTTCTGAAATACTCACAGCACCACTATAAAACAGAGCTGTGAATGTAAATCATAGTTGTGTATTTAAGCTTCAAACCTAAATTATCTGTCAAAATGTCTTCCACCCTTACAGACTGGCTCATCTCCAGGAACAACTCTTGGTCTGCTTCAGGTTTATTCAATACAAGGTGAAGGGCCTGCTCCCGGTCATGGGAATGAACAGTAATCACTTTTAAAGAGGGAATTTCCATTGGTCTTCCAAAGAGAATACATTGATTTAATGGGAGAATCCACCAGCTCATTAGATTGTGATGGCTCTAGAGTTAGAGGGATTTCAGCAACTCTTAGTGGATGACTAATGATGTGTTAATGGGGACATGTCACACAAAATAAACTTTTTTAGCCCTTCCATAAATTTTTTTGCATTCAAAGAGTGTCTAAGATTGCAAAAAAATTTACATTTATTCCTCTCCCGCTGCTGGGTAGATATCCAAGTTCTTTTTGGGTTCTATTTTTCAGACTGTTCATTTTTCTCTCTTGCATTTATGTCGTCATCGCATTTGCTGTGGAGCTGCTAAAAAAGGCCATGACTTCAGGCTTATCAGTTTTGTGAATCTGCCATTTCTTGTTCTTGCAGCGATTTTGTAGTCATAGTTCAGTTATGCAAGTAAACATTCGCAAGTAGACAAGTGAAAATGTTCAGTTTTAGAGTGCATGAATGCACAGGACTCTTTACATAGAACCCCATCATCAGAGCCTCTACGAAGTGTCTGGGTAAACGTCCCCACATTAGTGGAGAAAGTCCATTTCCGAGGATGAGTTTTTCAGCAACCACAGAAGGGATTTTGTGAAAATCTTCGTCTAATTAAAGGTCAGCTCCTTCTCTCTACGGAAGTGAGGGGCACAGCAAAGCGGTAAGCTGCTAATAATACTAAAATGACAACAAAACTTATTTTAGATATGCATTTTGTGTGTTATTCATGACATCCTGGCCATTGGTTTGATAGTAGCATTTAGCCTTATACATATATAAGACTAATAGGTAACATGCATGGGCGCTGTAGTTAAACTACACTCCATATTGTAGGTAGTTGGTATTGATGGTGAGGGTGTCAATAAAGTAATAACATCATTGTGATGCATTCATGTGAATGCATAGTTCTGCAGGTTGGTCGTCTTCCCTGCTCTGGGTCAGACTTTGGCTCCAACATGGAAGGATGGACCTAGAAATCTTCCATTGTTGACATTTTTCATAAACTTTGGAATAAAAAGTTCTTTTTGCTGGTAGATAATCATATTGCTGCTATTAAACTACAAAAATGACCGAATGTGGTGGAGTGGAACACTCTGCAATCTGGAGGAGGGCAGGGTGTGAAATATCTTGTCCACATTTAAAAAGACAGCAACAAAACAAGTTCCTTTAAAACGAATCAGGACAGAGGCAAACGAGGGTCTATGGAGGTAAAATGAGGAATTCAGACTAAAGCATTGCACCTCTACTTTATACAGACCTTAAGTGAATGATTTACATGTGAAAAGGGAGAATTTAAAAGCATATGTCCACTTTAAAGATGGTTTCATCTCAAGCCTCCACAGCAGGGGTCCCCAAACTACGGCCCGCGGGCCGGATCCGGCCCGCCTCCACATTTGGTCCGGCCCGCTGAACAATACCAGAAAGCATTCAGATTTTTTTGTTCCATTTACCGTATTTTCAGGACTATATGCCGTTTATATGTGGATTTTTCTTCAACCACCAGGGGGCTCTTTAGCAGGAAGTGAATCATTGGAAGTCTCGGTTACTTGCGAGCCAACACTGAGCCCACAAGCTGTAAAATGAGTAAGAAACAGATCAGATGTATTTGGAAAGTTTCTTTGCAAAGGGGAAAAGGCCCAGAGAAGAGACAGGAGAATGGATTTATCCCGGACCGGTAGGTGAGTCCCACATTACATGCCCGCTCTGCGTAACATGCGGCGACCAAGATTCAAGCTGCTTTGCCACATAGACCAAGCAGGCTGTGCTCAAGCAACGCAGCTCGGGTGTAATTGTCTCTTATCACTCCCTGATGTCTCCTTGCAGAGAAACAAGCTCAGGGCTCCCGTTAGTCATTATCGTGAGTTAAAATTTTCACGGAAGTAAAATGTTTATTTTTGTGGTGCTTCTGTTATTTTGAAGGGATATACAAACGTTACCATAGCGACCAGAGTCAGAGAGCGTTTGGGCAGTGGTCGAGAGGAGATGAGTAGAGTTTGTGAGTCTTAAGTCTGGTTTAGACGGCAAGATTTAAGAATTATCGGCCGATTCTCCAAACCTCTGTGACCACAAGTACAACAGGTTCGATCGGTTCGTGTGTCCAAGGCAGGAGCAACACGAACCGATTCTAGTCAGGAACATCACGATTCCAGAAGAAAATCCACAAAACTCCCAACATAGCGGGAATTTAGAATAACCAAACATGGATGACGATGTAGAAGCAATAGTGATAGTTTGTGGACTCATTTTAAGAGATAAAAGACATAACTAAAAGAAAAGGCGGTGGATAAAAGACGACGGGAGCAGCTGCTCTATTTGCTGCACTATGATTTGGAGGTGAATGTTTTTTCATAGTTAACATTTTTAACTGAATCAACATAATAATGACCTTTACATATAATAATAAACATTTCCACATATCATCTCCGATATCCACCGGACTCTCAGTTGCGTGATATGTCACCTATTTGGGATTCCTCTCTGTTCTTACGTCACCGCGCTTTCTGATTGGACAAAATTTCCAAGTCTTGACCGGTCCGTAGTAATAAAAAGGTTGGGACCACTGATTTAGCACATGCTAGTAGCAGACACGAAGGATCAGCACTTTTACTGTTACAGTTACCGTTCGGAAACTACCGTAATCAGTTCTTTTAAATCTAATCTTGGCAACTTTTTCTTTTTCAACCCTAATAAATGTGATATTCAATTGACCTGTTATGACTCAAATTTTGGGTGTCCGCCCCCCTCTGCTGCTGCTGCATTGTTGTGGAAAACCTGCAGTGGCAGAGATAACTGCGGTTTATATGTGCATGTTTACTGGTTTATTAAAAAAAAAAAAAACTTTGGGGTTGTGGTTTATAGTCCGGTGAGGCTCATAGTTCGGAAAATACGGACTATAATCCTTACTGGATTTTTTTCTGTGAAGAACCCAGAGAATGTTATTTGATTGTGCTTTCTGGAAAACAATATATTTTTACATTTAGGCATTCCTCCAAACGTCACACTTTTTCTGTTACAAATTGACTCCGGCCCCCCACCAGAGAAAGGAAAAGTTATGTGGCCCTCACAGGAAAAAGTTTGGGGACCCCTGCTCCACAGGAAACAGACTGTACGAATGAATGCTGAAACCACTGAGATAGTCTTAATGATATTGCAATATGCTTCCACTGTAACAGTGGCTTCCGCTGAATACTAAACTTGCTGCATGAGTCAAGACGATTTTTATACACTACTCTTCACATGCAACCGCTTTTGGAAATACTACAAACCAGTTCCCCGCTGACCTCTCGCGCTCCTCCTCCAGCAGGTTGGTGAACTCGTCGCTCTTCCTCATGAACTCTCCGTGGTTCCTCTTCTCGTCCTCCAGCTTGTACAGAGCCTGCTTGTGGGCCTGCTCCACCATCAGGAGCTGCTCCAGCATCCGCCGGTGGGTCTCCCTCTGCTTCTCCACTAACTTATCGAGCTGTGTTGGGTTAACAGAGAACATCTGGGTTATCTGCCTCTCCAACCATATAGCAGTCATTTGGCAGCCATTATTGCCACATTGGTTGATATTTTTGACTGTAAACTGCTGTTACCTCTGCCATGGGTTTCTCGTAGATGTCTTCCTGGAAGACGTCCGACTTTCCCTGGATGGCGTCTCTCTGCAGGGCCTGCAGGACTTTCTGTGGTGTGACAAACCCATACTTGGCTTCCAGCAGCGCCAAGTCGATTTTCTCTGCCTTTAGGACTGTGATCACCTCATCCCTGGCCTGTGATGGAGCAGAGAGTGATTGCAGTCAGACCAAACTATGCTTTACAGGATGAAACTTTACATCCACATCATGTGTATCCACATCCAGCAACAAGAGAAGTAATTCCTATTAGAAGTTCATATATGCAGAATATCAGAATGAAGCCTATATGGTTCACACATAACTATAATGATGGTTTAATGGGTTACACAAAGTATATATAGCATATTTTCAGTGGACGTTATAAATGTGCTGTGAACCCTCATATTGATCTGTTTGTGGATTTTTCTGTGAAATGTAACTCCAAGTTATTCATGGAAAATATGTCTGATTTTTGTAGAACATATCTAAGATATTCAAAAGAAAATACAGCTTTAGTAGCTGAAACACTACTAAGCGCAATGCGACTTAAAACACTATTAGGTGTTGTTGCAAAACAGTCAATCGATGAGCGTCATTCATTTTCCTTACTGCTGATTGGCAGTATCCCTAAGATTAGAGATGAGGAAGGTGTTGGCTTCTGAGGTAATACTGTTTCCAATGTGTATTAATGCATATTAAGGATGCATTCACCAGCCCTGTTTTGTTCACCTTAATCTAAATCCAGTTTGTTTGTCTAGACAGCCTGGTTTGTTTGAGAAGGTGTGAATGTGTTAAACTTTGATGCGGACAAAAAAAGCGAACTCTGGTCCGCCATGGTTCGCTTTTTTGTCTTTTTTTGCCAAAGACGAAAAAGAAATCCTAAAATCCAACACAACTCATTTTTTGTTTCCATTTGCTGAAGAAGGAAGTTTATGCTCAGTGTCTTCTTCTGAGGTTTTTGTGTTGTTTCCTTCAGTGGTTCTTGGTGGAGTGATGACCAATTAGATTAAGCTCAAAAACCAAGTTTGTACCAAAAACTCAACAAATTTAAGCAAACTCTACCAAGAAAAAATGCCAAATATCTCAGCAGAATGATGCCAGCAGCTCGTGGAAGGCTGCAGAAAGTGTTCAGTTGAGGTGAACCTACTAAGTAAGAAACATCAGCAAGGGTTGTAGAATTCCTGAAAACATCTCACCAGAACTGTGGATCTAAT
Organism: Poecilia formosa; assembly: GCF_000485575.1. NCBI lineage: Eukaryota > Metazoa > Chordata > Actinopteri > Cyprinodontiformes > Poeciliidae > Poecilia > Poecilia formosa. The sequence continues at coordinate 30,765 of NW_006800688.1, read as the reverse complement.
CTAACTGTAGATCAAAACATCAGCCTGTTAAAGCAACTTTACTAATAAATAATACAAATAAATTTGAAGTTTTGACCATAAACTTCCACTACCTATTTTTGGGGCCAAATAGGTCCCAAAAATAGCCCCAGACCTGCCTCTGGGGGCCGAAGCAGGTCTTAATTAGCATATTACCGCTACAGTAATGAATGATTCTTTTCCAGCTTATTTAACCTCATTTATAGACCTTTTATAGCTCCTGAAACCTGCCAGGGGATTCCTGGATCTGATGCTGGAACGACAAGAAGTGGGTTCAGCTGTTAGCTGTTTGTAAACACTGGCTATCCGTGATCACCGCCTACTAAGCCCACTAAGCCAGGATGTTTGACCCTTCTATCCAACTGGGGTCAGTGCCATGTCTGCAAGACGCTCGGCTTAATATGAATTGGCAGCGGTACCTGTGCATTTTAAATTACCTGTAGCTCTCCTTCCAGTAAACTCAGGAGAAACACCAGGTCATCCCGGGAGAGGTCCCTGCCCTTCTCCCGTCGGCCGGCCCTTGCAGCGCTGCTGCCATTGGGTCTTCCAGCAGTGCCGGCGCTGTTTTTAGCCACATTGTTGTTCCTTTCGACGGTCCCAGTGTTGGCTGGCGGCTCTCGACGCCTACTGCGGTGTTCTGCTCTACCCGGGTGCTCATCTCGCTCTGCGGATTGCTTGCGTGTGTCCATGTTCTGCTGCTGAGCCAGTTTGAGCTTTGCTACGTCTTCTAGGCTGTTGCTGCGGGAACGCATCTTCTTCCACCTGTTGATGAACACAACATCGAATTCAAAGTGTGGTCACTGAAAGACTGAATTCCTGCTACATGCACTGTGTTTGTGACCAATTATATGTTACTTAGTTGACCAACAATGGAGACAAAATGGGAGATTAAAATGTGGTGAATTATTCATAACCCAATTACTAAAAGACCTGACGTTTGCTATGATAGATTTCAAACCAGATAGATTTCATGGATGCAGAGCAGAACCAAAGAGCATTTGTTTTCTTTTTTTACACAAAAGTCCTCTTCTCCCTAAGCTAAATGATTTTAACAATAATAATTTTGATTACAGAGCATAGTCCATTTAAATGATTGTTTTATTTATTTATCTTGAATATTTAAGGTGTTCTCCAGCTCTAGTGTTAAATATTTCTTAGAAATTAATGGGTTTTCTTATCTTTGATATATAATATGCCATTCTTATTACATTAGTTGAAAATGATCTCAAAATGACAAAATTTACCCATTTAATCCCACCGGCAACAATTGTTGCCAGACATTTTTTCTAACTTCTGGAAGCTCTAGAATAATTGTTTTGACTTTTGGCAGCTATTTGAAGTTTTAAAATTAAATATTAGGGTGTCTATTCTAAACAGTATCAATTTTATGTATCTAGTGTGAAAAGCCACATGACCAGTCCTGTTTACTTCCTGCCTGTGACGCTGGAGGTAAATGTCTGTCACAAACCTCAACAAGAGGAAGTCAGTAAAATATTTAAATAAACCAATATAAATACAATATTTTGAACATATGTTCTTTCAAGTGCCTTCTACTGATATATAAAGAAAATTGTATCCACTCATTCATATTTTGATCATAAGAAGAGTGAATGTAAGCGTGCCAACAATTACATATTACATAGACAGCAGTATGTGTCCATAGGTTTGCTGTTTATTCTATATGCCTTGCACCCCCATAAAATATTAGATAAAAAATGTCGTAACACTTTATTTGAAGGGGGGTGAATAAGACTGTCATGACACTGTCATAAACATGACATAACACCTGTCATGAACATGAATAAGCCTTCATGAATAATTATGACTGTTGTCATAAAGTGTCATTCGGTAAATCATGACACTTTTAATACAAAGTTGACATTATTCAAAATGTCTTTGTTATGACAACTTGACATTGACCAAGAAATCATCAGCAGAGTTGTTTTGTGTTGGTACGTGAATTAATGTGTATTAGAAGAAAATGAACGGCGGACCAGTAGTGTACTTTTAAGCTGCCGTTAGCTTAAACTAAAAGGCCGAACCTGCCATAAAATCACATCTTACTAATGTTTATGAGTGTTGCCCAACGTGGTAAGTTATATTAATGCTGTAAAGCTGTAGGAGATAAGTATTTGTTATCTGTTCTAAGCGTGCGCTTGGCGAATTTTGAGGAGAGGGGCATGGGGGGCGCGCCGATTTATGTTTTCGTATCCACCTGAATAATGTGTAGTTGCACCACTGACTATACGTATTATCATTTCCAGTAAACAATTGACATGATGCCGGCTCCGCCCCCATGCAGACGTTGAGCAATCCTCCCCCAATCATTGCAGGGTAGTTGTCAGCAACTGACCAATCGGCGGTGGCAACTTCTCAGTTTAACAGATCCGTTATCTAGATTAACTGACTTTGACGATATTGACAGTGTTCATCACAGCAAACCACCATAATAGTTAGAAGGTAACCGGTAGTAAGCATAACATTTTTCTTTTATCATAATAGTAATAGTCAAATCAAGCCCTGTAGCGGTTAATTTAGCAATTAAATGAACGCAACTTAATTTAAAAAATAAAAATAAAAAAATATGACAATATGACACTTTGCACCTTAAGTCACTCTCTCCACCACGTTCGATGTCCAAACCTATGCTGTCCTGTGTAAAGCCTGTCAGTGTGGTAGCCTAATATCGCTTTTATTTAGTTGATTTTGCAGTAAAATGGTCACAAGGTGCTGCGCAGTCAGCTGCACAAACAGACAAGGGTCAAAACCAAGCTTGTCATTTTTTTAATGAGGAAAGATGCGGCAATGGATAGCAGTCATCAATCATAAAGACTGGCAGCTGTTGGTTTAACCATGGATTTGCAGTGAACTCTTTCTAGAAGGTAAGAAGATAAATGTCCATATACTTTATAAGTATGATTAGAAAGATATTAAATATCGCATTATGGAGAAGGCAGCGTCTAACCACCATGGAAACGGTGCCACGCCGTCATGTAGCCTAGCATGTATGGAAAAAAATGATTAGCGTCTCGTCTTCTGTACGTTTTTAATGCTGCTCCAGTTTAAGGGGAAACGCTGTTTATGACATATTACATAAATCATCTGGTGTGAATTCAGGCAAAGTTGGTTATTTGATCAACACTTCAGGAGGGAGATGACATGGTTTCTAAGCTAGCTGTAAATACCACCGTCTTTGAGCCCCAACCAGTTGTGTTACCTTCACAGACAAATTAGCTTGATTCCAGCAAGTAGAAACCATGATTAAACTGACAAAAACAACTTTAGCCGCTCTGTTCAGTGCTCCCGATTCTCACTTCCGATCTACATCATGATGCTTCGAATGATTAAGTGACGTAGGGTCAATAGTAGGGTATCCCCTTTGTCATAAACACTGTTTTAACCTGAACAATGTAATATTATCTGGAAGTCATTTGGCTAAGGCTTCGTGCTGACGTCTATGCGTCAAATAAATGCAAACCAGTCTGAAAAATAACAATACTAATGCGTGTGTGTTGATAACTATAGGGGGAAAAAAAGCTCCATCACAGTAAATGCTCAGTAAAATGCTTAGCTCCCCCTTAGCACCTGCAGGAACAAATTTCTGGAGCCGCCACTGGATGCTACTGAATTCCAACATGAGTCTTAGTATCATTATGAGACTGTGGTGCAACTAAAAAATGTTCACTATGGTTGGAGTTTGTTCAGATAAAAAAGTGCTTAAGATCTCAGATTGTGGGTGGGATTCAAGGTGTGGTCACTAAACATCTACATAGATGTTTTATGGGCTATAAATAAAAACTCATTTCTGTTTGGAGAGTACAGGAACAATTCGCTGCGATAAATGGGACAGAGGACAGAGAACGGTGTTTATCTGCTTGGGAAAAGAAACTACAATCTGCTTTGCCAAGTCATTTATTACTGACTCAAGGTTCACACTGAGCTGAGGTAAACACATCCAGCAGATAGAGTGAAACAAAGGCAGGCTGAGACTCATTCACTGCATGAAATAATCTGCCTGAAACCATTACATCATCATCACTGTTGTCTATCAGGCAGTACAGAACAAGTCTGGCATGCAATAAAAATCAAAACAAAGTCACATCTGCGGTTTACTATTTTTGCTTTTTCTCTGCATTTTTCCAACTTTTAGTTGTTTGAGGAAAGAAATCAAAAGCAATAATGGGAACAAACCAGGATAAAAAGGTTGCAGCAGCAGTTTTAACTTGGCGGTGCGCTGGAGACGCGGATGCCAAGCATCCAGCCTGTGTGTGTGCGCACGTGTGCGTGCGTCTGTGTGTGTGTGTGTGAGGTCCTCTGACAGTTTATGAGAAAGAAAGATGGCTGGCTGATTGCATTGTGCACACTCTCGGCGAGGTGCCACATGATTCAGGGCTGAGGTAATTCCCTCCTGTCCAAGACGGGCTCCGCTTTGGATTACTCAGAGATCAGGGCTACAGGCAAAACACAGAACTCCTGAGAGAGTGTGTGTGTATGTTTGTAAGTCTGAGGACGGCGTACAGTTTGTCCTGGGAGTCATCAGAGTCATCTGTGACATGTTAGACACCCATTGATGCAACAAACAAGTAGATGTTTGCCCTAACACAAAGATACCTTTGGTTGTTTTGAGCGAGAGCGTGCAGATTAAAACCTCAACCCTGCAACAAATCAGGGGAGGGGTGGGGGGGGATCACAGATGTGTGATGCAGGCCCGCTGGGATTCCTGCATGTTTCAGTATCACATATCTGTAAAATCTCCAAGATGGATCAGAAATGCATCACATAGCTCATAAAAAGGTTCACTGAGGGGATATGAAGATCGCTCCAGCTCGGCTGCTGTGGCGGGATCTTGAATAAATGACTTTGGAGCTCAGCTCTGTATTTCGGCTGTGTCACGGTTCTGATTTTTGCGATCGTTATTCTTACTTTTAAGGGAAACTTGGAGGAAATCTGATTGAAGTGGAAAACGCCAGCCAGCTCTGCTGATTTGTATTCCTGGAACAATTTGAAGGCCTCTTGTTTCAGTTTGTCAGTATCAACATTCTCTGATTCCTCTCAGAGACTTTGACTTTGAAGACCTGAATAAAGTAGATATCTAAATTACACTCACAGTATTAAATGACCAACATTAACATAAAGTCATTACTGACATTTTCATCTGGAACATTGTTTTCTCTAATGTGAGAGAAGCAGATCAGTACTTAATTCTGATCAGGCTGAGTTGAGTTGATTGCTGTGTGATTTGATCAAACCAGATTTCTGTTACGTTCTATGAAATTTTATCATCTGTTAGCAATTTTACACCAACAGAGTCTAAATCTAAATAATTATGAAGTGAGAAGCACTGATGGGGTTTAAACAGATCCTGTTTACAGATTCCTGCCAGAACTTCCTCTTCATGATGAGACAGAAAACAATATGTGTTTGTGTTTACGTATGTTTGAAAGTTATGAGCTTAGAGAGAGAGTGAATATTAATCATGAAATCATGGTTAATTAGCCACCATCTATGCTCAAAGACTTACTGTTTCATGTGTGAGTCGAGAAGCCTCTTCAAAATCAGAAAGACAAGAAAGCTCAGGAAGCTACACAGCAAATTCGGAAGTGTCAGATTTCCAGTGCAAGTGTTGTATGTTAAAAATACAGTGTTAATTCAACAACATGAGTGTTAGTGAGTGTTAGTTTCCCTAGTTCCAAAGAGTTAAACAAAAAGCAAACCAGTCCAATGTTGATTTCTAAATTAATTCCAACAGTCTACATCAACACTCAGTCTGGTGTTGATTTAGAAATCAACATCAGACAGTTCCTCCCACAATTTTAACATATTTGTGACATCACATCAGGGAAGGAGCAACAGATAGGGTAGGGGTTGCAGCAGGCCCCCGGCCTGGACCTACAAGGGGCCCACATGGGAGGTAGAACATGCCTTCAGGGATCCAAATTTTCTTCATAACATCTGATGAGAACTGTAAAAGGAGAGCCCTATCATTTTTAAAAACTGAGTGATACCCCAGTAGGTTATATAGTAGGGTGCCCCATTGTTGACTCGTGGTTGCTAAAAATCTTACCAAGACTGACTGATTTTAGTGACATAGTGAGTGTAAAATATTGAATAAAATGTTGTGCCACATGACTGGCTTTATTTTCACTCTTATATTTAACTTTATGACACACAAAACTACAAATGAATTGTCCTTATTGTCTCCAGGTGCATTCTGGGTAAAGCTTGTCACCTACATCATCGTCAGTCACTTGGCAACAAATGGCAAACTAGCTACAACATTTCTACGGATTACACGGATTACGTTAACATGTTTTGAGTTTGTGTTGTTTCATCATTAGCCTAATGTTTCTTTTCTTCTCTTGGTTTGTTGTACTTCATGTCAGATGGATTTCAAAATGATATAGTCGCTCTCTGTGGTAATGAAACTTGTTAGCTCCGCTGTTGCGGGCATGTCCATGTTGTAAAGTTAAATTATCATGAGCTTTATTATTTGGGCCCGGTCATAAGCCTCACCCACGCCGTCTTGTTCCGCTGCTGCGTCACATGTTTGCCTGAGGAGCGGAGGCAGCAGTATGGCGTCTTGTCTGGAGCTTATTATAACAAGGTAAGTTTTATGTTAAAATGATCATGTTTTTGACTATTTTTTATGGAGGCATTATTTTTCCGTTTACACAAGAGTATCTAGTTTATACATAGTTCGCTTAACGTACGTTTATTTGTTTGGGTATCACGGTTTATACTTAACGGCATTGTCTTAACCAAACATTAAAACTGTCAGGAAAATCTGGAGGCCATTTGAGTTAGCTGTGGGGTTGTTTTCTTTAAGTTTTTGGCTGTAGACTACAAAATGGGGGAGTGGCTGCGCTGGACCATTGGCTTGATCTATGCACAGGCGTCAAACTCCAGTCCTGGAGGGCCACTGCCCTGCAACATTTAGATGTGCCGCTGCTGCACCACACCTGAATACAATAATTAGATGATTAGCAGGACTCTGGAGAACATATCTACGCAATGAGGAGGCAATTGAGCCATTTGACTCTGATATTTTGTACCTGTGGCACATCTAAAAACTGCCAAAATGTTTTTTCTTTGTTAGTGTGTCATGTCGGTGACTGAAGCCTGTTATGATGACTTCAACACATTTCTTCAGACAGGTTGGCACGACTTTTAATGCTGTCCAAAATTTTTTCTATAAGCTGATTAATTTCTTCAGTAATTATTTTTTACTTTTTATGCTTTATCTTGTAAACCGGGTGGGCAGAGTAATTTGAATGAATATGATGGTGATACACACAGGTGAGTCTTATTAGTTTTGCTCACACTACTTTTTAAAATATTTATTTGTTATCCTAAAGTTTCTGCTGTATTTCTTGTTTTTCCTTCCAGGCTGGAAGTCTTCCTCCTTCATGTTGGCGAAAACAAGAGCAGCAGCAAAGACACGTCACCATCAGTGATCACAAGACCATCCATGGCCGCTTCCAATGAACTTTCAAAGCACACTTCACCTTCAGTACAAAGTACCATGATATACCTTTGTATATTGCTGTCAGTGCTGTTTGATGTTTTGAAATAAAAGTAGATTATATACTGCAACTGGTGCTGGTGCTCTTGTAGCATCTAACGCAACATCTAATGTCTTTTAAAATGAATTTGGGGATTATTGATGGCCAATAGTTTCTGGGGAAAAAAGGTTTTAATTGCTCTAGTGGCTTTTATTTGGTAGTAAATTGACAAAAAAAAAGTGAGTAATGAAAGAAGGGGAAGAGAACCCACGACAGCCGCATTGAAAACTAGAGCCTTCATATGTGGGTTGTGCTTAACCCCTGCACCACCACAACACACCTTGCCAGTAGTATTTCAAAACTCAGGTTTCTATGTTAGTATATACTTTACACCGTTCTGTGTTAGATTAACACGTTCATAGTGTTAACTTTTGACAATATACACTAGTGTTGGGTAGATTAAAACTAAAGTGTGTTTGATTTCAACTACTGTGAGTGTTGATTCAACTCTATCACAAATAACACTTTCAAAAGTGTAACTTATACACCATCTAGAGTGGACAAATACACACACTTTTAAAGTGTTGAATTTAACTCTGTAGGAGTTGATGGAACACTTCCAAATTTGCTGTGTAATCTTCACCTCCGACAAACAAACACAGTTAAAGTAAAGAAGGTAAGCTGAGGTATTAGTTGAGGCATTTTTCCCTTATCAGCCAAGAAGGTAAGGAAGAGTCGTAGATCTGGTCCATAAAGGTATTCAGGGAAATTGACATTAAAGCCCAACAGTCAGAACAGGCAAAAAATGAACGAATTTCATATAAGCACATAAAGGAACTTTAAGGATGGGATTCTTTACATTTGCTTTATCTTCACTATCCTTTTGATTACTTGATGTTTTTCTGCTCTCTGTTGAAATTCTTTATTTCATTTTATTTTATTTTTTGTTAAACAGTATGACAGAATATTCTATGTTTCATCATTTTGTTCTTATTGCATAAATATTGCCAGTGGTCCGGCTGCACTAATCTGTCTCACGCAGACATATTTTGTGGAACATGTCATCCAAAAATTGTCATCTATTTCATCATTGTTATTATTATTATATTTGTTTAATCTTCCAGACATGTGAACAGCCATGTTTTCTGTCATTGCATCTATGGCTCCTTCATCTATGTCAGGCTGTGTGTGAATATTTACACCACTTGCATGAAAAGTTACTGCTTAACAGAGAAACTACCCTTTTGTAGCCACAGCTCATTTATTGTTTTGGACCTAACATTATCCATTAATTTTTTTATTTAACCAGAGATGTAATGACACAAGTTATATCATTAATCATTTCTATATTCAGGTGTTCATGAAGTCGACCACAGGTATTTATCTATCTTTTACATTTTTCCAGGCTCCGTTTGGGTTTTGGAAATGGAATAAATGCTCCAGGTGCAGGTCCCTCTTTGACAACGTTTAACTATTTTTTCCAAATACTTTTCACCAAATATCTATGACTGCATTTGTAGTGATAAACCCGACACTTTGTCGGAGATTCAGTTCCTCCAGGTAAAGGAATTTTATTTTGGGACAAACTGTGACTGTCAGCTGCTGACAAACCCACTGGATTGATTGACAGATGGCGTCATGTCAATACCCCTATCCCACTCCCAGCTCATTAAGACTCTCTAATCTGAAGGCTTCACATTTCTACCATTTATGAATAGAAATGTAAGATTTATCAGAGATCGAACCTCCGTCTCTCTCAATGACAATTCCTGAGGAAGGCTTCTATTCATCACAAATCATATAAAACGTGTATTCCAGATGAAGTCACGTCATTACACAGATATCTTGTTTCTACCTGCTATAATCTTGTAATAATTTTTATCGTGGTTTCCATCTGCGTAAGTCCTTACAATAACACCACGAGTTAGTGTGTGACTTGTATAAAACTGTCCAAAGGTGACTTACCCATGTTTTCTACTCTCACTAATCCCCCTTCCAACCAATTTGGGAGCACCTTCTATAAACTCTGACGGTGTTTTATCATGAGCAGGAATCTGTGCCAAAAGGTGACGTTATGAAGAACAGGTACTCTGATCTTATGCAACAGTAACTGGCTGCTCATGTTATGAAAACAATTCCAAAAAGAATCTGTCAAGCAAAATCATGAATAAACACAAAGGCAGAATTAATAAGAACGGATGATGGAGTTGCAAAATTAGCCGTCAGAGTGAAAGGGTTCAGGACCTGCACCGGCTGCTAATGTTTGAAAAGAACTAGTTTTTAGGCTTGTCTTCAGATGTTGTTTTGTTGACGCTCTGTTTTTTTTTTACAAAGTACTCATTTTAAAGTCAGGCAATAAAAGCTACATGTTAACTTTAGAAAAACATTGTAGCTTGTGTTAAAACGTAGACTCTAATGACAGCTTTAAGTGATCATTTTCATTTTTCTTTCTGGAGGCACAAACCACATGTCCTGCTGGAGCGCATACCACTGAGAGCGCCGTTTGTTGCCCAATTGAAAGATTTAGACAAAATCAAGAGTTTCTGTACCAAAAAAGAAAAAAAGAATACTGACTATATGCAGACATGTAGTTAAGGAAAGATTTAGGTAATATGTTAGTTTGTATTTAATTTGCTCGGATTGTTTACTTCACTTTCTTGTATTTTTTAACTGCTCTTGATCAATAACTATTTGTATTAGTAAGAGTTCACCTTTATTCCCACAAAACACAATGTCGTCTGCGAAACATAGCACCATGGCAGCACCTAACTGACCTCGCATGTCAATCTGTGTATTTGAAACAAGAATGTGCTCATAGTGGCCCACATACATCACACCTCAATACCATCTCACTGCTCTGTCTCATCTTCCTCGCCACTCACAACTTTCTCGCTTCAGTTCCTCTTTTGGCTTCCATTCGTCTGATTTCTCCTCATCCACTTACACTTAATGCAAACCCTTTCTGAGCTACCATACACCGGTCAAAGCTTGCCACTAATTTCTCAGGATCAGTTCAAATGGCTGCTCCGTCCTCTACCATCTTTACCTCAATTCAGTGACTTTTTACCTTGTTTCTTTCTGGCATAACTTATCATCTTTATCCATGTATTTTCATTGCAGCGCTACACAACATCCTTCTTCTTAAAATTGGGTACCAGGACATTTTTTTTTACCATTTATTAAGGTTGGAGATTTGATAGTCAGTCACTCTGACCTAATACTCTGACCTCCTCCAGCTCTGCCTCACCAATTTGTAGAAGTCCAAACACACATACAACACAACATCACCGTCGCACAACTGTCTCTTAATTCAAAACTGTTTTTAAAGAAATATAATACAAAACAGCTAAACATTTACACAAATGAAAAGAAGCCTGAGGGATTATAATTACATTAAGCAAGGTGCATAAATCACATTTTTATAGTTTTCTTTTCCTAATATGATATTTATTCTGTATGTGCAGCTAAGGTTTTACTTAGCAGTGTCCAGTATTGGTTACAATAAAATGTTGATAGTTACTAAAACCGTTTCAAATTAAATAAATCTTAACACCTCATTGAGTTACAGCTGTTACCCATTTAAAAAAAAAAACAAAAGTTGTGAAAAAAAAGGAAACCTTAAGACACCCTGTATGTTTGTATAACATTTTTAGATGTATATTTAAATTCAGCTTTGGAAATACTAAAAAAGAAAAGAAAAGAAAAAGACTACTTCACAGGTGTATGCCATCAGATTCATATGATTAGAACATCATTACTCAGACACTGAGTAATGATGTACACTTTTAATGAGATTTCCTATGTTAGAACCTTAAAGTTTTAGCTTCATGTTCATGTTCACTAGCTGTTGTAATGACAGTGAACCCCTGGCTGAAATCCAAAGGACTTTTTCAGCTGTAAGCAGGGATGAAAGTAAGGGGGTACGGCAGGGCACTGCGTACCCCTAAAATATTTAGCGGGGGTACGCAGTACCTGCAAGAGAGACAAGCGGCTGTCAGCTGTAAAAAAATCAACGGGTTCACTGTGCAGCTGTGAGTGAACCCACTAATCAGCCGTGAGTGATTAGTTTTTCAAGAACAATCTAAAACACGACATAATCGGTTAATAACTTTTTTCCCATTTCATACTGTTCCTGAACTCTTTGTGCTTTGCTAGAGCAGGGCGCAATATGTCGATCGCGGAAGGTTTTGAGTCGATCTCGATGGTAGGTGACAAACTGAACGCTGCCAGGAGGCTGAGACCAGCACGTCCTCCTCTGATTGGCTCCTCTGATAAAGTTCATAACTTTATTAAAGAACAACAACAAAAGCTCAACAAAACGTGTTCAAATGAATGACCCAACAACAATAATAATCTCTGTAATTAATGTTTCAACAAAGTGTCGCGCAATTCTGTGCGTTTCGGTTCCATTACCAAAATAACGCAGAACAGGAGTTTAAAATGAACTAATCAACCACCGCTGTGTTCAGGGAGCGTTTATTAATGATTGCAAAATAAATATCAAGCCTGAAAACCTAATATCGGACTGAATGTTATGCAGGGGTGAAAGTAGGCGGGTACTGTCGGGTACTGCGTACCCCTAAAAGATTTAGCGGGGGTACGCAGTACCTGCAAGAGAGGGGAGCGGCTGTCTGCTGTAAAAAAATAAAATAAAAAAAAATCAATGGGTGCATGTGCAGCCACAATCAGCCGAGACTGATTAGTTTTTCAAGAACAATTTAAAACACGACTTAATCAGTTAATAAATAGCTTTCCCCCCCCTCATTTCATATTGTTTCTGAGCTGTTCGTGCTTTACTAGAGCAGGGTGCAATACATCAATCTCGACGGTAGGTGACAAACTGAATGCCGCCAGGACACGCTTAGACCAGGACGTCCTCCTCTTACTCCTTATCAAAACTTTTGTAACATTATTAAAGAACAAAACATAAATAAAAAAAATAAAAATCAACAAGGTGTTCATATTAATGACCCAACAAAAATAATAATCTCAGTAATTATTGTTTCTACAAGGTGTTGTGCAAATCTGTGCGTTTCGGTTCCATTACCAAAATAATTAGCAGAGAAGGAGTTTAAAATTAACTAATCAACCACCGCTGTGTTCAGAGGGAGCACTTATTAATAATCACAAAATAAATATCAAGCCTGAAAACCTAATAGCGTAACGGACTGAATGTTATGGCTTGCGCAGTCGGTTGCCACGGCAACGGGTGTGCTTAAATGACAAAGAGAGACGGAGAATAAAAAGGTGCGAGTGGTTTTGAGTTGATCACCTGTTCGGGTTGTTTTACCTTTGTTTACCTTTGCTGTGGCACATCACAGCCGCCACAGTTTCTGAACGACAAACTTGGAGTAATTATCTTGTTCTTTGTGAGTATACGTCATTCACAACAAACATCAAACACGGTAAATATGTTTCATTAAGTATTTAACAAACAAATGGCTTCTACCGCGATAATTATGTGAAATTAAATCAATTGTCTAATAAAAAAAGAAATAGTTTGGGCATTTCGCTGGACATAGGCACCAGCACCCTTCCCGACCCCACTGGGGACAAGAGTGTATAGAACAGTGTTTCTCAACCTTTTTCGGGCCAGCGCCCCCCTAGCCTTTATCCAGGTCCCTCACCGTCCCCCACTTTTGTTTTTCAGCGGAAAAACAAAAGTTCCAGGTCCTTTTAATGCCATACAAATATGAGACAGAAACATGGATTATATCTTTATATAGATCTGTCTAATGAATTATCAGATAATGAATTTACTGGGCAGAAATTACAAAGAACAAATGTGGTTCTTAATCAAATCCTAATGAGTCAAATTGAAAGTGCCATGGAGTCATCAGCCTCATGACATTAACACTGACATGAAAAATAATATTGAAGAAATATATCAAATCTAATTAAAAACATAAATAAGTGATAAGTACTGTTATGGTCTGTAAGATATACTTATTCTCAGTCAAGGGCGTAGGTTCGGTCT
>NW_006800688.1:12497-17258 GCF_000485575.1 Poecilia formosa | reverse complement strand
TTATGCCATAATTCACATCTAGTTCGTCGCTTCGTTTTTTGTCCCGCTTCTCCTGTTTCAGAGTTTTGCGCAATGTGCGCGTCGTTTTTTTTTTTTTTTTTTTTAAACCCCCTATTGTGCGCAGCGTTCGGGAAGCGTATTGATGGGGAAAAGGCAGACTGACATAAACCTTTCAAAACAACGGAAACAATTTAGGTATGCTGAGTATTGAAACTTAAAAGTGCTGTGGTACCGTTGTTCCATCACACCCGTTTCATACCGGACCACTTAAAGCACCGGTGTTAACGCTATAAAATAAACGCTGTCGTTTATTTTATAGCCCATGGAAGGATTTCTTTATTTAAATGGGTTCATTTTTCAGAGGGATACAAAGTGAGGGTATCGTGATTTTAGTAATTACATGTTTATAAGTTATTTTCTGTTGTCCTTCCATGGAAGCGGGCAGCTTTCAAACGGAAATAAAACACTTTTTAAAATAAGTTGTTGCTTTGACATGATCACAGAACTGCCGAAAAATACCAGACAAAGTGAATCACAGCAACGTCATCAGCCGGTGTAACGCTGAACTGATGTGGTGAAGCTACTAGTAGCAGGAGCGGAGCTGCGCCAAAAGCTACAAACACTGAATAGAAGAAGGAGAGCTGCCATTGATACCATTGCAGCCAAGCATGTTTTAATGTTACACAATACAATTTTACCAAGTTGCTCAAAGTCTAAATTGGCATTGTTGTGCATATAAGGTGTAAGCAGGGGTCCCCAAACTTTTTCCTGTGAGGGCCAAATAACTTTTCCCTTCTCTGGTGGGGGGCCGGAGATTGTTGCCGGGGTCTTGGGGGGGCGTTTCTCGATTGATTTTTACCCAGAAAGCACATGGGCAACACCCATGAGTGAAACGGTGACTGGGACTGACTACTATATATTCCATTGAGGGAATGTAACTTTAACATATTAATTTCTCATATGTTAACATAAAGGGTCGTTTTGAAGTATAAGCTGCTACTTACAGGCATTGCTTCGAAGAATTCAACCTGGAATGCGGCGTTCATAACAGACACGTGTGTTCATCTGCTCTACCGCTAGCAAACAACCGTACTGGAACATAAAAGTCAAGCAGTTCCCTAAAAGTCCAACAGATGGCAGCAATGCGCCCCACAATTTACAGGACACACTTCCTGCTAAAGAGCCCCTTGGTGGTTGAAGAAAAATCCACATATAAACTGGAAAATACAATAAATTAAAAGAAATCTATGCTCTATGGTATTGTTCAGGGGGCCGGACCAAATGTGGAGGGGGGCCGGATCTGGCCTGCGGGCCGTAGTTTGGGGACCCCTGGTGTAAAGTTTACCTTCAACCAAACGCCCCCCAAAGGAATCCCAGCACCCCCCTTTTGTAAAATTTTCCGCCAGCGCCCCCTACAGTACTCTGAACACCCCCTGGGGGGCGGTACCGCCCACGTTGAGAACCGCTATAGTAGAGGTTTGCCGATTGATTGGCCACCGATCATAATCGGCCAATCGTCAAAATACATCAATACAACGAATCTAATATGACATTTATCAAACAAGCCCTTGACGGAGTTTGGCTATAACGAGGATCACTGCAGTTTCCTGCAGACCAGATTACATAGTATCATTTATACCTAAACCGAAAAATTAACAGCCATTCCAGGCAATCGGCAAAGATTGCTGATTGGCAGAGATCAGCCTCATGGATGATTGGTAGCACTGCAGCAAGAACTATGTTCAGCTTGTTCCGACAGAAAACATATTTTGTCTTATGGATTAACACAGGTGATTTCTGAAGAACTCTGGGCGTAAAGTAGATGATGGAGAATTGAACTTGAAAAAAATGATGGAGAATTGAACTTGAAAAATCCAGTACTACAAATAAAATTGTGCTGCCATCTGCTCACAGTAGGGATATTTGTGAAGAACCTGTGATAGGAGGAAACCTTTCTGGGTACTACTGAGTGTGAGTGTAGGGGCTAATGATGTCAGGCAGGCGGGCTGAGCCGTCCTCTTTGCTGGTGGCCTGTGTAGTGACCAACCATTTCAGCTATTCGCACCTCGCTGCCATCGGATCCGGCTGGTGGTGCTCTGTCATGCTGGGCACATGAGACCAGAGAGGGAGGAAGGCGGGTCTTGGAGCTGGAAAGGGATCTGGCTGTTTTTGAAAATGTTGCTTTATCAAGGGAAACTTTGAATAAAAGTGTCTAGATTTATTAATATCAAATAAATTCAGCAATTTTGCATTATGTGACACTCGCCAATGATTTTGTTTCTTATTTGTTCTTCAGATGGAGTCACGATGTGTCTCTTTTTAAAATCTTTCATTCTATTTGATATTGTCAGATGGTTTTATGGATTTCTTGATAGTAAAATTAAACTGCACACGCCAGTTCTCCAAAAATCGCCCAATATATTTATAATATCCAGTATCGTATTCTGCAGCTGGCCAACTGCTTCATGCTCAGTGCCATCAGACCTCATGGGTGTGGTTTCTGAGGATTAGGAGAGTGTGGGCTGATGTGAACTGAGTCAACTGAAAAGTACAGAGCGGTAACAGAGAACAAAGCAGACCTTCTGGGGTCTGTAGTCCATCAAAGTCTGGGATCTCTTCAGATGGTAGTGCAGATTACACTGGATTTGTTTTGAGGTTTCCATCCAGTCTTGTTCTCATCAACCCTCCTAACCTTCAATCAACACTTTAACCAAAGAAATTGACTCCAGCATCCTAACGGATTTGTGGTTCCATTTGTCACTTTTAAATGTTTCAGGTCAAACTGATTTGAATATGCACCAAAGATAATTGATTAAACACAAAAAGCAGTTTTAAAACAATGACTATATTTAATACAGGAGAAAGCTATCCAAAGCAACCTGGTCTGATGAAAAAACAAAAATCCTGAACAAACTGATTAATCATATCAGTTTTCAGAAAACCTGAAAACCACAAATACTCCAAATCTGTCTGAAAACATGTATAATAAAATATTTTAGTAGTTCTAACAATAAATATACATTAATATACAGTAATATTCATTAATATCAACAGTGGAAAGAATCTTAGCGCTATCACAGAAGCTAACATCTAGTTATCTTTATCTCTGGTCTTGGTACTGCCAATCAGAGACAAGGAAAATTGATGGCTCTCGATTAGCATTACAGCTAGGTATTTCAGCTTCCCAAGATGCATTTTCTTTCAAATATTTTACATATGCTCTATCAAAAAAAAAAAAAAAGTAAAACTGACATCAGAGGCTGTGGTTGAGCTAGAGGACGTAATTCCTCTAGCTCACTGTCCTCTTTCAGAGAGAGTGTTAGTATCTGAAGCAGTACCAGAATCCATAATTTGACAATGACCCACAATTTACTAGTTACTCCACCAAGAACCAGCCGATCCCAGAGACATCTCTCACTAAACTTCATTCAGTGAGTAATTAAGAAGTAAGGTTTTCCTTCAGATTAAAAAAACAACACATTTTTGTTTCACATTTTAGTTTGATGAATAACACAATTTAAAATTTTCTCTATGAAAACTGATCAGTGTTGAAGTGCTGAATATTTAATAGAGTACTAACATGTAGTCTTGCTGGAGCTTTAGAGTTCTACTTTAATGGCGACATGGCACCCCCTGGTGAGAGGAAAAGACTCTCCTGCTGTTTATTTCCATTACTCAACTAGAGGTGATGAGAGGTCTGAACTGAAAGCAGATGACATAGACTGTATCCGCTTAAAGCTGCACAGATGGTCCCAGTCAGTGTTATCTCCTATCATCTGCTTCTCTGCAGTCGGTGGACCTCTTGATGTTTTACATGCTGATTTATATCCACCACATTCAGATTTCTTTAATTTCTTTAATTTCTCAATCCTGGAGCTAAACAGAAATGCTTTGGTGTGATTTTAGCTCATAGGTGCTGTTATATCCTGCAACTTATAGCTTCCTGCGCATTAGAAGGAACATGTGAACGTGGATCCAGACAGGAATTCCAGCTTCGCCTTGGCCCTGACGGGATTCCCAAACTGCCTCTCCTGCTGCTTTACGGCCCGGCTGCACTAATGCTTGCAAGAAACATCTCCGACTGATTTATGGCACCTCGTTCACCCTCCAGCCCAGGGAGCTGATCGCTACCCGTTGCTAGGGCAACCAGAAGTCTGTTTTTCAACATTTGACTGTTTTTTTTTTTTTTTTTTTTATGGCTTGCACAATCCCTTCCAGCACAGGGTGCTGCTTTGAACAGTCACTGTTGGAAGCTCTGCAGATCATTTCTACACGGTACAATGAATGAGATATACAATACCAATTGTTTTCCATAGTATTCATCCAACACTGTCACTATGTGTATTTGTTTCAGCTTAAAATTTTGCACTGCAACCATTTACACAGTCTGCAAGGTTTACAGAGTTGCATCAATAAGACAGAATATCACAGTAAAACTTGTAAATAGATTGATTCCACACAGAGTAATGACCTTTAGGTATTTATTCCTGTTTATTTTGATGATTATGACTCCCAGAAAATGAAAATTCACAATTTAGTTCCTCTAAGATGTCTCAAGCAAAGAAGCTGCCTGTTCACAGAGGGAAAGGAAAACTATTCACCAATGTGCTAATAGTGGAGTTAATTTTTTTTTGCTTAGTGCTTTTGCTAACTTTGAAAATGTTCTGTGCACTTAAATTCTAAATGTTCTGTGCACTTAAATTCTAAACGATTCTTTCCTCAAATAAACTCAGAAGTACTTATTTATGTGGCTGCATTGTC
>NW_006800688.1:10338-11700 GCF_000485575.1 Poecilia formosa | reverse complement strand
TTCTAAAACATACTGGTGTCCGTTGTCTTGTAAACAGAATAAACTGATCTTTTTTTCCAGAGAATCCCCAGCTCAAGAGTAGTATGACACATTTCATAATGGCTCTCTACAATCCACAGAAGAAACTACAGAAAATGCCAGATACCAGAGTATTATTTGTGCTTCTGACTACAGCTCTCCAACACGTTGCTCATTTTATACTTCTTAACTTAAATCATCGAAGACGGATCTCATACAGCTCCACTCCGTAATTAGCGGATGAAACACGTAGAGGAAGCACTGCTGGACGTGACCTGGGAGAACAAGCAGGTGGTGGAATAACTTTGTAAACAATGTAGTCGTTGATGACGAATGGAGGGAGAACTTTCGTTTGTCCAAGCCTAGCACCAACTAGTGGCATGGCAGCAAGGGGAACCGCCAGCAATCTTGGGCCCCCTGATAAAAAATTTGTTTGGGCCCCCTGCGCAGCTGCTGTTACAATTTTTTGAGTCTATTTGACCCATAAAAAGCATCACAATTTTAAAACCTTGCATCTGCCTTGCTTTCTTTGGTTCAATACTGATAATTAGCTCAATATTTACTGCTCACGAATTCAACATCCAACAGTCCACACCCAGTATGCAGGTAGGTTGCTTAAATTTTGTCTATTAGTTTTAGATTACTGAAATGTCTCTCCCAAGGAGCAACAATCAAAAGCAACGTGCAAAATACACATAAAGCAATCCAGACTTCTCAAAAATCCTATGTAGTTGCATTTTATTCAAGCTGCACTACATAACTTTAATAAAAAATATGTTTTCTCCATATTTGTTAAAGCTGCCACAATGTCGTAGCAGTTTGTTATGAGACGGATAACCTGTGAAAATAATCAATCTCCTCCAGCTCCTTCCTGAACTACTATTACTGGTTAAAGTAATGCATCGTACTGACCAAAACAACCAATCAGAACAAGTAGGACACTCTTAGCACTGTCAATTAGCCTCATTCACTCACTGCTAAATGTGCTAATGGGGGAGAAACAACTTGTCATTTACAAGAAACCGTTTATCTGCCGTCATTGGTCACTATGACCAAACAATGTAGTCGTTGTAAACAATGACGATGAGCTAACTAAACTGAGCTTTCACAGTTTGAATCTGCACAGCTCTGTGCTATGCTAGCTGCAGCACGGCACAAATCAAGGGGGAGGAAGGATGAGCAGCACCACATGAGATTGTGATTGACAGCACTAAAAATCTCCTGCCACTGACTGGTTGTTTCTGGAGACCCATGGGAGAAGGCAGAGGAAATAGATTTTTCACATTACCTCTCATACCATACTGTCACAACATAATGACAGTTTTAAAAAACATGTGAAAAAAA
>NW_006800688.1:0-10101 GCF_000485575.1 Poecilia formosa | reverse complement strand
CTTGGAGAAAAACTGGGTTATAAATTAACACTCTTGCCTTTTTCTCTCTCTCCCTCTCACTATTTTGTTTTTGAAAACCTGAGTTTATAACTTTTCTTAGCAGCATAGTAGCTAGCACAGTCGTTTGTGGCAGCAGATTCTACTGACTGCAGCTGCATACAGCATCACTCTCAAGCGCTCCAAGCAGGAACGAACCATTTCATGCAGATCCAGGGGGGAGTTCAGGGCAAAAACAAATGTGTGTTTTTTGCTCTCGGAGGGGTAACATAATATTTTTACTGCTAAAAACAATCTTTGAAAATACAATATGATTAATTTTGTATTTGACAGGACCCCGATTTTTTACATTTTATTTCTATGAACAAAATATAAATAATTAAAATGTGGAGGGCCCCCTGCTGGTCAGTGCCCCTAGAATTGTCATCATTTTTCACCCCTTTAAATGATGACAATGATGATGATGATGATGATGATGATTACCGCGCACCTGCATAGCAGGGGCAGTACACCTGTACGATTTATGCCGTTTCTGTATAAACAGAGATTGCAATTAGAACGTCTTCATGTAAACGTGTTATTAGAAACAAAACTAAAACTCCATTTTCGTTGGATTATTGTCGTGTAAACAGGGCCTTTGTTTACACAGTAACAGTACGCATCGAAAAGGTGTAATGCTCTCGCCACGCCACTAGTCGGTGCTAGGTTCTTTGAAACTAAGTGTGCATGTGTTTAAAAAAAAAAAAGATCTACTTGAAAGCATGTCGATTCACGTTTCCCCATCAGGTACCATTCCCCCAGATACTAATCAGACACTAAGTATCTGATTAGGGCGCAGTTGGAAAAAAGTGGGATAATTTTGTTGAAACACGTTGTTTGAGCTTTCATGGTGTCCGTAGTTCTCTAGAACAAGCAAGTGCTTGTTATGAGCCCGTGTATTTTGCCACCTGGGCTGTGCAGAGCGGTGAAGAGATGCTGCCGTATCTGATGGGGAAACACGAATTGTAGTAATACCAGCATTGTCAGTAGTTTCTTCTTCTTCTGTGGATTGTAGGAAGCAGCTATGTTTTGCGTCATACTATGCATGAGCTAGAGATTCCCTGACAGAAAAGATCAATTTATTCTGTTTACAAGACAATGGCACCGGTATGTTTTAGAAACATTGCACTCTGGAACCCATTTTCAAACTATGCCGTTGTCAGAGAAAACATTTGGTGGTTTCATGTAAATGTACACTACAAACACAACAAAACTCTTCTATTTTCACCAGAAATTGTTGTCATGTAAACCGGGCCTCAGTTTCCTCTCTTAATATTTTCTCTCTAACCCCTCCCCATATCATCATTATTTCAAAGATGTAACATACAGCCACCAAATGAAGCATTGAAATGAAATATATACACAAATACAATATCTAAGGGAATTATAGAGCATGTAATTTAGAATGTCAAAATTGAAATGATGTTCGAGGGTTGTCGTCTATTAAGAGCAGATTCATTCTGAATTGAAATTAGCAGTCTAGCCATGTTGGTGTGGTGTTTTAGCATTCACAGAACTGAAGTTTATAAATATTAGGGTTAGCACAACAAACTAACTTTAGTTGTGACCGCCACTAGTGGTGGGAAAACGTGCAAAAGGAAATGGGAAAACTGCAGTTTTAAAATGGCTAAGCAATTTCAAGTATTTGTGCGAGATTCACAAGGTGTTGACTGTCTCTGAAGTCAGTGATTCAACAGCTATTACACATGGGCATTTTACATCCCTCTGTTAAACCACTTCTGAACTGGAGATAATAAGAGAAAAGTCTTAACTAGGCAATGGACTGTTAGGAAAAAGTTAACACCAAATGGAGGGTAGACCCCTAACCCTAATGGTCACTGCTTAGTAAGATGGCTGTTAGAATCTATGTGCTGTTGTTAATAGTACAACAGCTTGTTGAAACTGGGCAACGTGGGCTTCCTTAAGAACTCATCAGTGAACCTACCAGATAATTCTCTTTATTCCCCTTTGAACTGAGTTCCTGAGGGAGATGAGGTAATTGATGATACTCGAAATTATTGAAATGACCCAGTGTATATCTAGCATTAACAAATCTTGCAATAAAATTATTCAAACATTCATTTATGTCTTTGTTAAATTTCAGGCAGGAGGTTTGTTGTCTTAATTGTGCAGACAATCTGATACCTTCTTAATGTCTTCTTAAGGTTAGACAACTATAGACAGAAGTCCTCCAAAAGACTGGAGAGGTTCGCTGGCTGCTGTCCATTCCAAACATTTCCCATCATTTAAGTATCTCCGCTTACGGTAGCTGAAAACAAAGAAGATAGCTTTACTAGCAGAGATCCACTGGTGATTCACATTTACAGCTTCGGCAGTCTTGCCTCTGCGATGTTGAGTGTGAAGGTAAAATTCCAATATCTTCTTGTGGACAAAGATGCATATTTTCTTTGTGGTTTGTTGTAGACTCTCTAGAAAACCAAATTACCAGTGACAGCAACCAACCATTGAATAACAAGTGTGGAAAAGCAGGTGGCTGTGGTTTGGCTGCATGTGAAGAACTGCCTATTGTACCAACTTGAAAGAAACATTGGCAAGGTAAATTGAGGACAGAAAAAAAAGTCTTGAATGTTTGCTCTCATTCAAGCTAAGGTAAAACTCTTGAAGTGTAGAGCGTGGAAAAACTTTGTAGACAGCTTTCAGCATCCAGTGGCACCCAGAACACTGATTGGTCGGGAGGGCGACCTTCCCATAGAGTCCCCAAACAGGATCCAAACACAGAGCCAGGAGGAAAAGTTGTAATTGGTTGTCTCTGGCTTCATGACCTCTGTTGGCAACTGTGGTTTAATCACCACTGACACTAAAATGAATGTTCTTTAATCCTTCTCCTGCTCGTCCTCTCTAAGTGAGTTGCCTTGCATTCATGAGAACACATTATCAAGGACTGTGAATATTGATGTGTGTGGAGGAAAATAAAAACGCTGCAGCTCTTTTCCCTCTGGAAATGTCTGGGAAACGACTTTTTGATTAATGGATGAATGCATGCACTGGAGATCAAATGGATAGAAAAAAACTGGAAGCTAGACAGAAAATGGTAGAACATATAAACATTTATCAGCCTAAACAGCTGAAGTGCAGGGGTCTTTGGAATCTGATTAATGAGGACTGTAAAGTCCAAAAGTTGGTTTTGGAAATGCTTTGACTGGATCCAGTGGAATTTCTGTAAGGTGGGGAAACATTACAGAACCCATTCCAGCCACCTAAAAGCACTTTTTACTCATCTGCAGACTGAAACACCAAAGTCACCTCTTGAAATTATTATAAGTGCCGATTTAGTCGGTACTTTGTGTGCAAAGCTGCAGAATCCCAGAAGATCCTCCTGAGGATAAAATGTGTCTTGCCCTCCCCTCTCTTCCCGTTCCCTGACTCTCTCTTTGATCTGTGTTCCTCTTCTCCTCAATCATAACAGCAGCATGATGTTAGACTGCAGGAATTTACTCTAATTTGAGTTGCGTCTGTGGAAATGCGGGTGTGCACATGCGTGCGTATGTTCTTTGCATCTGTGCTGTTTGCATGTGGAGGGGAACGAGAGGCACACTTTTTAGGAACATTAGTAAATTAGTTGAAGTAAATCTAACATGGGTCAGTCTCAGGTGCCGTCTGGGAGAGGCTGTTGTGTGAGTGATGGGGTGCAGATTTAGGTTGTGAGTCCCCACAGTCACAGAAAATCTCCAAAACAAAAAACCTTAAGTGCTTGTTGAAGAACTCAGATGTGTGTTAATAACACTTGATGGACATTATATTCAGACTTTATAAGAGTTTTACTAGTCAATGTCTGGCTGGCAGACGGGCACTGTGTAAAAACCATTTGAAGGAATGAGCTGTTTGACCTGGTACCTTGGTGGTCTCTGCCAGATGAGCCAAAACGGCAAACGTTTCCAGTAACAGCTTCGCTTTTGGCTTTGGATGCTGTCTGAATGTTTAATGTGAGGACAAGGATGAAAAGGGGGAAACGAAGAAGTGGTTCTAGTGAACAAATAGCAAAGCATGTCAACAAGTGGTTGTGGGTGGTGGTGAGGATAGATGCAGAGGCCCAGGTTACGGTGATGAATTTAATAATAAAGCTTAGAACAGTCCAAAAACAGGCAGCACGACAGAGAAACTAGCACACAGCTAAACACCGGTAGCAACTGACAAAGTGGACTAAACGAGAGCATGCACAAACCAGGACTTGGCAGTTCCACTGGTGAGTACGACTAATGTAAGACAGCCAAACACGAACTGAAGGCAGCGTAGACAAGGACCCGACGAGGAACACAAACAGGAGGGTTTAAATACACACGGGGTAATTAAGGGAATGAGACACACCTGGGAAACAATCAATGGGGAATACAGACTCACAGGGAACAGGACTGAACACAGAAAAACTCAAAAATAAACACACAGAAACACAGATCGTGACAAAGCAAATGTTTTTATCAAGGCAGGACTTTGCTTTAGATAGAAACACAGTGGACCTCTGGTAATTACTATGATAATATAATAATATTATGACGATAAATGTGTTAAAAAGAATATAGAAAAGAAAAATCAGTCTCAAATAAAGTGAAGCTACTGAAGTTTTGGAAGTAGCGTTCATCAATTTCTCTCCATATTATCACTGGTACCAGTGGTACTATTCTTCATCAATTCCTTGTATTACATAGAGAGAAAAAAAATAGACAAATATTCAGCTTTTTATGAAGAATGTGTATGCATGTATGTGTCATTTCATTTAAAATATTTATTTACACATAAGCAACATGAAAGAACTTTATTTTCTGTAGTGGATTTAATGGTGTGTATTAGTCCAGGGTTCAGTTCTTCTATAAAGCGTTTATTGTCACAGTCTCAGATTTTCCTAATGTAACCTCTGATATACATTAACATGATATAATTCATAGTGAGGTGGACAAATATATTATTCTAAAAGTCCTTTTTATCCTTGCACACCTGTGAAATTTAAACAGGTTCAGTGTCTTTCTCGTTTCACAGGCTCCTTACGCTATAGCTCCTGTGATGATATCTTTGTGGTTTCTAAGACTTGTTTTAGCATCTTGTGGTTCTGCTTTGGGCAAGTTGAGGGTCAACTTCACCGCACAGCCAGTCGCAGGAATATTTTGCCAGTTGCTTAAAATGTCCTCCCCTGCAGATTATTTTCCACAGTGGAATGGCTGATTTCAAAGTCAAAAATCCCTTACAGCCAGGGGTGAAAGTAGTTTTAAATTGTTGGGGGTACTATGACAAAGTGTATGTGTGTGTGTGTGTGTATATATATATATATATTTTTTTTTTTTTTTGGTAGCTCTTGCATTGCTACAGAATGGAGCTGTATTTCCCTCAGCCCACTGGCTACAATGTTGACACGTTGAGATGCCATGAGACCTAAACTCTGAACATCATGGCATGGAGTGCATCCCAGTTTTCCATGTCTGGCATATAACCATTCATTTTAGCTTTAAACTGGTTATATTGATCCTGTGTCCAGACAGAGGGATAGTCAGTAGCCTAGCATCATGACCTGTTTGTTCTGAAGATCCTGGAGCTTCCACTTCGTTACATGGTGCCTCATCACCCTGACTCTCATACTGACAGGAGGGACCACAGAGCTCTGTTAAGTTAAAAGCACATCTTCTGAAGTTGGGATATTTTTCCTCCAACTAGATGTTGGACTTGATTTTATTTCAATGTCATTTGTGAATGTTAGAGCCTCATTTTCAACAGCGGTGCTATAAAGATTGAAAAAGGTTATCATTTTGGAGAAAATCTCATCAACATCAATATTTCCACTAAATAAGAGGCACAAAAGTAATTTGATACAGGAAAAGCCTCTCAGACTTTGAGCTCAAAGCGAGATGCCCAAACTATCCATCCATCCATTTTCTATACTAACGATTCGTGGGCGGTACCGCCCCCCAGGGGGCGTTCAGAGTACTGTAGGGGGCGCTGGCGGAAAATTTTACAAAAGGGGGGCACTGGGATTCCTTTGGGGGGCGTTTGGTCAAAGGTAAACTTTACACCAGGGGTCCCCAAACTACGGCCCGCAGGCCGGATCCGGCCCGCCTCCACATTTGGTCCGGCCTCCTGAACAATACCATAGAGCATTCAGATTTTTTTTCATTTATTGTATTTTCCGGTTTATATGTGGATTTTTCTTCAACCACCAGGGGGCTCTTTAGCAGGAAGTGTGTCCTGTAAATTGTGGGGCGCATTGCTGCCATCTGTTGGACTTTTAGGGAACTGCTGGACTTTTACGTTATTTAATCAGTACGGTTGTTTGCTAGCGGTAGAGCAGATGAACAGACATGTCTGTTATGAACGCCGCATTCCAGGTTGAATTCTTCGAAGCAATGCCTGTAAGTAGCAGTTTATACTTCAAAACGAGCCTTTATGTTAACATATGAGAAATTAATATGTTAAAGTTACATTCCCTCAATGTAACTTATAACCCAATATAGTAGTCAGTCCCAGTCACCGTTTCACTCATGGGTGTTGCCCATGTGCTTTCTGGGTAAAAATCAATCAAGAAACGCCCCCCCAACCCCTCGGCAACAATCTCCGGCCCCCCACCAGAGAAAGGAAAAGTTATTTGGCCCTCACAGGAAAAAGTTTGGGGACCCCTGCTTTACACCTTATATGCACAACAATGCCAGTTTAGACTTTGAGCAACTTGGTAAAATTGTATTGTGTAACATTAAAACACGCTTGGCTGCAACTGTATCAATGGTAGCTCTCCTTCTTCTATTCAGTGTTTGTAGCTTTTGGCGCAGCTCCGCTCCTGCTACTAGTAGCTTCATCACATCAGTTCAGCGTTACACCGGCTGATGACGTTGCTGTGATTCACTTTGTCTGGTATTTTTCGGCAGTTCTGTGATCATGTCAAAGCAGCAACTTATATTAAAAAGTGTTTTATTTCCGTTTGAAAGCTGCCCGCTTCCATGGAAGGACAACAGAAAATAACTCTTATAAACATGTAATTACTAAAATCACGATACCCCCACTTTGTATCCCTCTGAAAAATGAACCCATTTAAATAAAGAAATCCTTCCATGGGTGATACCACGATAGCGTTCATTTTATAGCGTTAACACCGGTGCTGTAAGTGGTCCGATATGAAACAGGTGTGATGGAACCACAGCACTTTTAAATTTCAACAATCAGCATACCTAAATTGTTTCCGTTGTTTTGAAAGGTTTATGTCAGTCTGCCTTTTCCCCATCAATACGCTTCCCGAACGCTGCGAACCATAGGGGGTTAAAAAAAATTTAAAAAAACGACGCGCACATTGCGCAAATCTCTGCGGGACATAAAACGAAGCGACGAACTAGATGTGAATTATCGCATAAAAACAGAGAATCCGACGCTGAACAGTGAAAAATCAACACATGATGTGAAACACATGACGATTAAGCGGCGCAGCAGGTGATGAGTGAAGATTACTGGTGNCGTGATCACCGCCTACTAAGCCCACTATGCCAGGATGTTTGACCCTTCTATCCAACTGGGGTCAGTGCCATGTCTGCAAGACGCTCGGCTTAATATGAATTGGCAGCGGTACCTGTGCATTTTAAATTACCTGTAGCTCTCCTTCCAGTAAACTCAGGAGAAACACCAGGTCATCCCGGGAGAGGTCCCTGCCCTTCTCCCGTCGGCCGGCCCTTGCAGCGCTGCTGCCATTGGGTCTTCCAGCAGTGCCGGCGCTGTTTTTAGCCACATTGTTGTTCCTTTCGACGGTCCCAGTGTTGGCTGGCAGCTCTTGACGCCTACTGCGGTGTTCTGCTCTACCCGGGTGCTCATCTCGCTCTGCGGATTGCTTGTGCGTGTCCATTTTCTGCTGCTGAGCCAGTTTGAGCTTTGCTACGTCTTCTAGGCTGTTGCTGCGGGAACGCATCTTCTTCCACCTGTTGATGAACACAACATTGAATTCAAAGTGTGGTCACTGAAAGACTGAATTCCTGCTACATGCACTGTGTTTGTGACCAATTATATGTTACTTAGTTGACCAACAATGGAGACAAAATGGGAGATTAAAATGTGGTGAATTATTCATAACCCAATTACTAAAAGACCTGACGTTTGCTATGATAGATTTCAAACCAGATAGATTTCATGGATGCAGAGCAGAACCAAAGAGCATTTGTTTTCTTTTTTTACACAAAAGTCCTCTTCTCCCTAAGCTAAATGATTTTAAACAATAATAATTTTGATTGCAGAGCACTAATAGTCCATTTAAATGATTGTTTTATTTATTTATCTTGAATATTTAAGGTGTTCTCCAGCTCTAGTGTTAAATATTTCTTAGAAATTAATGGGTTTTCTTATCTTTGATATATAATACGCCATTCTTATTACATTAGTTGAAAATGATCTCAAAATGACAAAATTTACCCATTTAATCCCACCGGCAACAATTGTTGCCAGACATTTTTTCTAACTTCTGGAAGCTCTAGAATAATTGTTTTGACTTTTGGCAGCTATTTGAAGTTTTAAAATCAAATATTAGGGTGTCTATTCTAAACAGTATCAATTTTATGTATCTAGTGTGAAAGGCCACATGACCAGTCCTGTTTACTTCCTGCCTGTGACGCTGGAGGTTAATGTCTGTCACAAACCTCAACAAGAGGAAGTCAGTAAAATATTTAAATAAACCAATATAAATAAAATATTTTGAACATATGTTCATTCAAGTGCCTTCTACTGATATATAAAGAAAATTGTATCCACTCTTTCATATTTTGATCATAAGAAGAGTGAATGTAAGCGTGCCAAAAATTACATATTACATAGACAGCAGTATATATGTGTCCATAGGTTTGCTGTTTATTCTATATGCCTTGCTGTTCCCACATTGCTTAAAAATATCAGATATTTTAGATTCTCTAGACTTGAAGGAACCTCAAAATTATGTCTTCTACATCCCACAGTTAAAACCCTCCCCTATTTCATCCCCCCAAAAGGCGATCCTTTAGACAAAGTGTGGCCTATGCACTGAATTACCACACCTTAAACTAGCTTAGGACAAGTCAAAGGTCTTGTGCTTGGTCTGGTGGAATAGAGAGAATGGCATCTCAGATATACATTTGTGCATACTAACATTTTTACTTGATTTTGCCTCTTTGATGAAATGACTAAATGAGGTCAAAGGTCGCTTGGCACATTGAGACAATGACATCTGCTGGATGTGGCATTGAATGTTTATGTATTTAAAATATTTCTGAACATTCTTGTAACCATTCTTTGCTATAATAGGTTATAAATGTCATGATTTTTCTTATTTTTTTATATGTGTAAATAGGCCATATTTGTGTAATTCAGACTATGCTGTTTCCCACTGGCAACAATTGTTGCCGAGTATAAAACCTAAAATTTCACTAACATAACCAACATAAAATGTAATAATTCATAAATATCATGTGTTAGGGAGGTCCAAGGATTGAAATGCATGCACTCATTTTGCAGGAAAATAATTGGGATTAAACAATTTCTGGGACAATTTGTCACCAGTAAAGTTTATCGTTGCAATCTTAACGTCCAAAACATGTCACTGTGGGAGATGGATGCTGAGCTGTTAGCATCACAAGGCAGACAGGAGACTGTCACACAGCAACAATCTTCAGTCAGAGGCCTCTTCATGTTCATTGCAAAATTGATGCTATCAGTGGCGGCGCCAGGGGGCGCTAGGGGGTGCTATAGCTCCCCCTGGAAAAGTCATAGCACCCCCATACAATATTAGATAAAAAATGTGGTAACAATTTATTTGAAGGGGGGTGAATAATACTGACATGACACTGTCATAAACATGACATAGCACCTGTCATGAACATGAATAAGCCTTCATGAATATGTATGTCTGTTGTCATAAAGCGTCATTCGGTAAATCATGACACTTTTAATACAAAGTTGACATTATTCAAAATGTCTTTGATATGACAACTTGACATTGACCAAGAAATCATTACTGATATAAATTTGTTATAAAAGTATTAATGATTGCACTTTAAAAATTAGGTATCTTTATGTTATTAAAGGTAAAGTTTAAACAGTAACGATTTCTATATATATATGTTT
>NW_006800687.1:129500-130674 GCF_000485575.1 Poecilia formosa | reverse complement strand
AAACCGAGAATCATCTTTTAAAAGACAAACTGCGCCACGGCCTGTTCACTCAATAACCAGCACAACACAGAAAAGGATCCGGTTACACATACAGCCATGGATAAAATACCACTATCGTTTTCTTCAGGTTTATTGCTCATTCTACAATTACTAATTCATAATTTGATTAGAGAACTGATATCTAGCCATTTTACAATAATAGGATGTCATATAACATGTTTTATTATCTCGCAACAGGGGAAACTCAGATTCAACAGCAAAATGAGAAACAATGGAAGCACGTAGATTCACGCAAAGATAAGAAACAAGCGAAGGTAAAATGCTGTACAATATTGAGTTATTTACAACTGTAATGTGCAACCGAGTGTCTTCAGAAAATGCGTATGTTGTGTTTGAGCAATAAAAATACAGCAGACTTTGTGTTTTAAATGTCTTCCATGACTGTATGTATGCAACCTTAAATGTAGTAAAAACCAGACAGATATATCTACAAAGTGCTCACCTGGCTGGAGAGCAGCAGCGGCGTTAGCTGCGTCTGCGTCGGTGTTCACCGTGGGGCTCCGTCGTCTCCCAAGCGGCTAACGAGGTTTTACATACGCTCCACTACTGACAAAAACGACTCATTCCTCACGGCTCCATCGAGGTGCCGCTGAATATTGAAATCCGAAGCAAAGAAAAAAGCCGGCATCTTTTCTTAGTTAACGGCTTGTTTGTACCTTCCATCACTTCCGTGTTGCAGCGAGTTTCATT
Source organism: Poecilia formosa (assembly GCF_000485575.1). Taxonomy (NCBI): domain Eukaryota; kingdom Metazoa; phylum Chordata; class Actinopteri; order Cyprinodontiformes; family Poeciliidae; genus Poecilia; species Poecilia formosa. The sequence goes on along the minus strand of NW_006800687.1, from coordinate 129,924 downwards.
TTTCTTCTCTCTCCGCTGCTCCGTCTTGTCCACGCCCTCAGCCAATCAGTGAACAGCAGCGAAGCTTGCGTCACCTACCAAACCAGGGCCGGCCCGGCTGGCCCTGCTCTGAAGCAGGACCCTAAAAAGCAGGGGCAGCCCCGTAAAAAAGGGCTGGTGGAAACGCATTTAAAGCGAGCCGAGCCGAGCTGGCCGAGTAGAGCCGGTGGAAAAGGGGCAAAAGAGTATCAGAGACTGAGAGTACTATGAGATCCTGGTAGTCTGAGAGGCAGCTACTCAGAGATCCAAGCAGGGGAATAGCGGCACTGCGTAGCTGCAAGGAGTCGATCACTACGGGGTGAGGCGGAGCCACTACTTCAGGAGTTAGAAGAAAGCAGCTTACAGCCACGGCTAACTCCGGGAGCCAAGGTAGAAAAGCCTTTTT
>NW_006800687.1:123369-128608 GCF_000485575.1 Poecilia formosa | reverse complement strand
TGACACTGTATGACAACAGTTAAATATTCATGAAGACTTACTGATGTTCATGACAGGTGCAATGTCATGTTTATGACAGTGTAATGTCAGTCTTATTCACACCCCTTCAAATAAAGTGTTACCCTTTTTTGTTTATCCATCTCAAATAAGAATGTGGTATCATCCTGGATGCTACCACTGAGTGTCTCAAGACTTAATTTTGATCAAGAACATAAATACTCAAAATATGGAGTACAAACTGAACCTCTGGTTACATAACTGTACATTTTGCAGTTAACTTCTGTAAATTCCACAGCTATGTCATGCACAATAGCTGAATAATTGTCTCATGAAATCGACAGGTGAGAGGTAATATAGAGCCATCTACACACACACATGAACACACACACCTAAGGGCATTTAGATAGGCCAATACAGCTGAGGTCCTTTAGATGGTCGGAAGAAGCCAGACATAACTGATATAAGTCTACATTTCTCTCAGCTCTGTCATGGTCACTGAGTAAAAATAAAATAAAATTATATATATATATATATACTTTTTGTCCTGCTATCATGAAAAGAATCCTAAAAATAAAAACTGATATTGATAGCTAACTTATGTTTAAATCTTGCTAGCATTTGACTTTGCCACATAGGTAATTTAACTGATAACATTATGGCTGAATGAATAAACATGGTAAAGTGCTGGTTGCCAAGCATGGTAGGTATTCTTCACTGTGAGGAAAGGCCACAGCTGAGCATGTGGCCTACCAAAGTCCTGACTGAACACAAACACAAGGGTCATTTAACTAATCAGGGCTAAGGGAAGTGTATTTCACCACAAATATTGATTTGTGTATGGAGTGTGTGGAATGTGAGCACTGACTCCTGGTGACAGCAGCATTTATCAGGGTGGGGCTGAGTTTAATGATGGCTTTCTGGAAACAAAAATGCACCAATTTACCAGTTGACTTTCTGTCATTAGTACTCAAGATTCCTTTCTGAATAATATCAAACAATGAACATGCTTCAATGAACATATACTGTAGATGTGAAAAAGCTGGCTGAAATTTGGAATCCACCATGACCTACAAAAAAACATTTCAAAACAAGCTCAATATTTTATGGACTCCAACCACATTTTCTCCTGCTCATAAAGGTCTGATTTTTGTAACATAACCAAGGGTTGCTGACAGCAGCACTCCCTGCTTTCATGTTCAGGTGAGTTTTAACCCAAGTGCATAGTGGCAGCTGTAACTCATTATCCTTCCACAGTCAGTGCCCAGTTGTTTTTGGTTTGATGCAAGTGTTCTGGTTAGTGGCTTTAACATTTTTTTTTTACTTTTCCAACTAGGATTTGTCTTAAAATAATTGGCATTTTTGGGTGCTGTGGTGGCACAGGGGCAAACCATGTATTGAGGCCTTAGTCCTCATGCTGGTGGTTGCAGGTTTGATTCCTGGCCTGGTGACATTTGCTGCATGTCTTCACACTCTTTCCTATCAAACTACTTTCAAATAAAGGCCACTAGAGCCAACAAAACCTTAAAAAATAATAAATAATTGGCATTTTTAACAAATCTCAAAAGTTTGTTACAACTCTTTAATGAGTTGAGAACATGGAGAATGATAGCAGGAGAAAGGGAACGGGGGAACAAAATAATAACATTACAAAGTAACTACGGAGGTTTGTGTCTGGGCTCTAGTGTGATTTCTGTGTTAATTTATTTGCATTGAACCACACTAAGAGAGGGAAGCAAACCAGATTTGTTTTAAACAGGTTTTCACAATTGAGTCTGTTTTAGTCTGAGATAATTATTATAAGTCTTTCTTTATAATAACTGAAACTTCTCACCTTGAAGCCTGTGATTTTCTTTAAATCTGTTCAAATCAATAAATCAATCAGTCAAGTTTATTTGTATAGCACATTTCAGTAACAAGGCAGTTCAAAATGCAGTTTAAACAGTTCAACAGTTGTGTTTGTTTATAAAACACAAAATACAAAGTCATAGAACACACAGTCAACTGAAGCATTACATTTTGTCAAATACCATTGTTACACATCAGATTGTTGATCGTTTCATTTCATTTGTGATGTTTCAAAAGCAATTCTAAACTTTAAACTAGGCTTTTAGTCTAGATTTATAGGAAGTTAGCATTTCGACTGTTTTGCAGTTTTCTGGAAGATTGTTCCAGATTTGTGGTGCATAGAAGCTGAATGCTACATCTCTAAACACAATATTCTTGTCAAGAACTGATGCTGTTGCAGAGGTCATTATGATGTAAAGTAGTGATAGATACAAACTCTTGTTTGGAGTTATGATTGGTAATCATTTGACACATAGTCACGAGTTTGTAGCAACCAATTGGAAAACTAAGCTAATGCAGTGATTTCAGCAGCAATTCTTCAAAATTCACTTGTTCTCATGTGGCTACACTGAGATGAAAGTAGCTGATCAGTCTGTACAAGGGCAATTATAATTTTATTATAAAATTATAATAATTTTATTGCAAATTATAGCAAATCTTTCATTACAGGCTCCTTCGACAGGTTGTCGAAGGAGCTTTGGCTCCTTTTTCACTTTTTTTTTGCTTCCAGTATGGGTACTCTTATGAGTTATCGGTTTTCTTCCTGTTTAATTTGAGTTCAGTTTTATTACAACTTTTACTTCCATTTAATTTACTTTCATAATGACTAGTTAAGGTCTCATTTATGTCTTATTGTTTCTCAAGATAACAGTTCGGTATTTAAATCTGGTACAAATTCTTAAGTTTTAATGCCTATATGATCGGGCCTGTAAAAGTATTGAAATCCAATCGTATGTGTAAAACACAACCCACCACAGAATCCACCACAAGATAACTTATTAAGCAAGAAGGAAAACATAGTAAAAGATCTGAGAAAAATTATTGCCTCTCCGAAATATATTGACAAAAAATAAATGTTTTAAATCATGACTAAAAAGGTTGTTTTTTTTTACATAATCAGTGACAATAAATAAATACAACCAGTATTGCTGTGTTTTTTATTATATAAAGCACTATTAACTGCCTTGTTGTTGAAATGTGCTATACAAATAAACTTGAATGATTAATTGATAGATTAATGACAGGTTATCTAAATCCAGACTCCTGTTTCTTATCCATTTTCTAGCTATATCTAAGTTGTTTCCGAATTAAATGTATTCATCACATTTCAACCCTCTGGATTTCTAAACAATAAAGCTGCAAGTCTGTATAGGTAATATTAAGTTGGCTCTGTTCTCCCCTAATAGCAGTATTACATCTTTTCAGTGACAGCAAAAAGTGATACAGTGAAAACTGTAATTATAACATCTAATTGGCATATGTTAATAGCACAAACTAAATTACCAGAACCTCATGAAATAAAGGAAAAACAAATTATGGTCTACAGGCACAATTCAGTCTGATAATTGCAGTGTGCCTCAGTCTGACAGCAAACAGAATTTGACTGAGCAGAGAAGAAGGCTTTACTTCCTGTCTTCCCCTCAACTTCCCACACCCAGTTATTTTATCTTTCAAAGCCAGAGGACAAATAAAGGGGATGGGGCCAAAGTCTGTCTAAAACACAGCCTATTGTAAAATGTTAATGTTATGTTGCAATGCAGCAACACCATGACAGTCAAAAATATAGAACCATTTAATTGTGCAGTTGTTTTTGAAGTTAAAGATGTACACTCCAGCTAAATATGGAAAACTTTTGTTCCTTCATTTGTCCAAATTTTCCACAATGTCTCTATCAGACCAAAACAAGTACAGCTTCCATAATAAGCAGTGTTATGCCAGATCCTGAGTAAAGGCTAATTAACTTCAATTTGCCAGGTTAAAATGAATTTAAAAAGTAGATTTAGCATATATACTCAACTTGGTCATATACAACACTGATACACTCCTGATCAAAATCTTAAGACCAGTCAAAAAATTGCAAGAATTTGCATTTTGCACTATTGGATCTTAAGAAGGTTCTAAGTAGAGCTTCACAATGTTAAATGTTAAAAGAAGAAATCAGAGTAAGAGACAAAAACATTTGAGCGGGGAATTAATTGAAAACTGCATTTACACTCAAACATGATTTTTTCAGCTGATCGAAAGTTTAAGACCATAGCTCAAAAAACCCCGAAAACCCCCCAAAACAGAAATCAAAGTGTCAAAAAAAGGACTTAGTAATGAGTAGCTCCATCATTCTTGTTGATGACTTCAAACAATCGTTGCTTGATACCAGTGTTTCCAGGAGGCTAGTGGGAACGTTGCTCCAAGTGTTGAAGATGGCTTCATGAAGGGCATCCACTCTCTGGAACTGATGTCCATTTTTGTAAACTTCCCTTGCCATCCATCCCCAAATGTTCTCAATTGGATTTAGATCCGGGGAACATGCAGGATGGTCCAAAAGAGTGATGTTATTCTCTTGGAAGAACTTGTTTGTCAGGCAGGCATTGTGAACTGCAGCATTGTCCTGTTGAAAAACCCAATCATTACCACACAGACGAGGGCCCTCAGTCATGAGGGATGCCCCCTGCAACATCTCCACACAGCCAGCTGCTGTTTGACGCCCCTGCACAACCTGAATCTCCATTGTTCCATTGAAAGAAAACGCACCCCAAATCATGATGGCGCCCCCACCACTGTGCCGTGTAGAAAACATCTCAGGTGGGATCTCCTTGTCATGCCAGTAACATTGGATTGTTCCATAACCCTTGGGATCATTTAAAAATGCAAAATGACTGTCTCACTGCGTCCAACCTCAGCAGCGATGGCACGCTGTGAGAGGCCTTGCTTATGCAGCTCAACAATCCTACCACATTCAAAGTCAGTGAGCTTTTTTGCTTTTGCCATCAGGAGGTCTTGACAGTGTAACGATTTGACAGTAAATGACATGGAATCCAGATTTTTGCACAGCTTTTGGCTTTTAAAGATTATGGTCTTAAACTTTTGATCAGCTGAAAAAATCATGTTTGAGTGTAAATGCAGTTTTCAGAAAATTCCCCGCTCAAAAGTTCTTGTCTCTTGCGCTGATTTTTTCCTTTAACATTGTGAAGCTCTACTTAGAACCTTCTTAAGATCCAATAGTGCAAAATGTAAATTCTTGCAATTTTTTGACTGGTCTTAAGACCAACCATAAAATTGTTATATTAAAAAAGAAATTCCCTTCTCACCCTCTGCGGGTGGTCTCTCTCATTCTCTGAGCTTGTCTGGTGTGGTAGATCTGAGCCTCTATTGCTCTGGTGTTTAGGGCCTGTTCCTG
>NW_006800687.1:115387-122461 GCF_000485575.1 Poecilia formosa | reverse complement strand
TGTGTGTGTGTGTGTACTATATTGTCACAGGTATTTGCTCACCCATCCAAATTATCGGAATCAGGTGTTCCAATCACTTCCATGGCCAAAGGTGTATAGAATGAAGCACCTAGTCATGCAGACTGTTTTTACAACATTTGTGAAAGAATGGGTCGCTCTCAGGAGCTCAGTGAATTCCAGCGTGAAACTGTGATAGGATGCCACCTGTGCAATCCAGTCGTGACATTTCCTTGCTTCTAAATATTCCACAGTCGACTGTCAGCTGCATGGGAATGACAGCAACTCAGCCACCAAGTGTGTTGTGGTCATTTATGCAAATTTTGTGAATTGTAGTTTCTACTAATTTAGTTTTCTATTTTGGGAGGTTAGAATTTATTTAAGTTAGTTTAGATCCAAAATCTGTAATTAATTTGTATATTTGAATTGATTAGATTATGTTGGTAATTGGATAGACCCTCCCATTATTTTGAGTAATTAAAAACACTCCGGGTGCTTGGTGGCATTGTTTGGCAAATGTTTGGTGTGTTGACTGGAGGTTTTTGTAAATGATTTTTTTTTTTTACCACTTTTTCATACTTGAAACGTCAAATTAAGTTTACTTTCATTTTTGGCTAAGTTGTAGGACATTTTCAGTAATTATTTTGTCGCTATTTTTTACAAGAAATAAAGAATATATTTTTTCAAAACAAATCAAGTGTGTTCAAATTAAACCACCTGTTACCACCCACGGCCTTTGTTGGAATTTTGGTTTTTGGAAGATAGAAGACCACGACAAACTGATAAACCATGTAAACTGATGGCACAAGGTCAGAACGGATTGTTTTTCAGGAGCTGAGCTTGGCACCTAAGTTCCAGTGAAAGGAACTCTGAGTTCTTCAGCATACCAAGACATTTTGGACAATTCCATGCTCCCAACTTCGTGTGAACAGTTTGGAGCTGGCCCTTTCCTCTTCCAACATGACTGTGCACCAGAGCACAAATCAAGGTCCATAAAGACATGCCTGGCAGAGGCTGGTGTGGATGAACTTGATTGGCCTGACCTTAACCTGATAGAACACCTTTGGGATGAATTTGCATGGAGACTGAAAGCCAGGCCTTCTTGTCTAACATCAGTATGTGACCTCACAAATGAGCTTCTGGAAGAATAGTCAAAACTCCCCATAAACACACTCTTCCTCCCAGTTTTCTCAACAAGATAAAATCACATCTAATATCATTTGTCTTAGAAACACCTGATCTACTGGGCTGAATGTATCAGTACACCCTGTTGGGTCGATATTTTGTTCAGATAAATGTCATTTTTTGCTGAAGAAAAGAAAGCATTGCATCATGTGGCTCCCTAGAGCTTTTTCCACTTCTGTTGAGAACTCTGTAGAGCACATGACCAGAAAAGACCTTGATGTAGGTCAAATGTTATCTCCATCTGCTTTATGCACCAAGAGGGACCTTCAGTGAAAAAGTCTTTTCTTGTCAGTCTCCTGAATCTGGCACCACCTTTTCAGGCTAAGGTGACATCAACTCTGCCTAATTGTTTGGAAGAAAGCTGTGATGCAAGCTCCCTTGCTTCGTAGGGGTCACAGTTAGGACACAAGGTTAAAAACCAAGTGAATATCACTGATTTATAGCCAACAAGATACATTTATCAGTTACACATTATCATGTCTCAATTACAAAACATTAAGTTATGTTCATATACAGTGATAGTTACCTCTTCCATCAGTGACGAAAGGTAGGGTGGGGCTTAGAATTGATGAACCACAGAAGTTCAGGATTTTCTAGATGGGTTTATATGTGCTGAACATGCATCTGAGGGCTTGCTCCCATTGTTTTCTGGACAATGTGGTTTGTGTTTCTAAACTGATGTAGACAGGAGAATAAAATATGCTGTCTATGTGAACCCTTCAAAGTGAAAGCCATATCTCAGGCTGCATTTTCAGAAAAAGGCAGAGTTTTGACAAAATTAAACACTAATATTTTGTCTACAAAAGCTTACATACACAAAAGTTAACATGTAAATGGAAATGTTAACCTATGACTTTCTGTGCACATCAAAGTATTAGAAAAACACAAGTGCAATATGTGACAACTATCTAAATATAAATAGTTCAAATTATTTGGCTGTTTATGTTAAATATTTTAAATGTAATACTTTATATTTTCTTACATTCTCTCATACTATTTGGGAGCTGAAATAATCAATTGTACTGTAAAAAAAATTAACACAAATGTCAATTTTAAATAGAAATAGACACAGGTGGGCAGAGTAGCCAAAAATTGTATTCAAGTAAAAGTAGCCTTACTTCAACATAGTTTTACTCAAGTAAAAATAAAAATTAGACATCCAAGAAAATACTCAAGGTACTTGTCTGGTTCATTTTTGATTAGAAAAGGTTTGCTTTTCATTCAGTGGGTAGAGATTCCAGAACTGTTACTCAAGTAAGAGTTGCAATACTTCATAATAAAACTACTCAAGCAAAAGTAAACAGTAGCGCATAAAAATACTCCTAATAGTACACTTTTTCAAAAAAGCTACTCAATTAATTGCAATTGAGTAAATGTAACTATGCACTCCCCACCTCTGCTTATAGACATTTCTATTAGTGTGTGCTCATGTTTCACATATAAATTACGTCACCTATGATAACATGTATTCAATATTTTCTGAATATTTTCTGAATTTAAAAAATGGTATTAAAGAGATGGTTTATAAAGGTTAGAATAGCAGTAAACATTTGCATTAAGTCAACTTGTGAAAATCGGTAAACAAAAATAGTTAGTAAGGAGGTTTTTTTAACAACCAGATTTAACCAAAACAAGGGATTGATTTAAGGAGAGGATTAAAAAGCAAGTTATGGTCTGGATCTAATTTACTGTTGTAAAACAGTCTGCTTAGAGAGCGACAAGTGCTGCAGGCAGCAGCAGCGTCCTATAACTTAGAGACTCCTGCTACTTAATATATAATGCAATATGCTACACTGTGACATTTGTCATTTGAAGCAAGACACACATTATGGCTCAGGGCAGTGCATCTGTCCTAAAGGCTGCTTGGAGATGGACTAAAAGCTTCTCCAGCTGAGCCGAGCCAATCACATGCTGAACCCTGTATCACCCTCACTCCTCCTCTTCAGCACTTATGTATCCCACATAGCTTTTTTCTTCCTTCTCTCTCTCTGTCTTTCACTGACACACACATGCACCCCCCATTTCCAAACACACACACATGCACGCACACGCACTCGCACACACACACACACACACACACACATGCATACATACACATGCAGCAAACTGTTCCCTGCTGTTTTATCCCTCCATACAAGAGTTAGCCATTTTCTTTCTTGCAGCACAGTGACCGGTATAGAGAGCAACAGTATCGCCTGCCTTGATGAACCCATAGTTTCCTACTGGTCTCTGTAGCATGTCCTCTCAACAGGCAGTCTCAGCCTGGTGGGAGTCTAAATGAACCATATTGACATGCTACTGGGGGCAGTCTAGTTGCTTTGACAAATTCTCCTTGGCATTTATCAATCAACTTGTCCTCAGTGGAGTAAAGGACCTCTAAAGGATGCTTCCCCTCCCAGAGCGAGGCAGAGCATTTACAGCAGCTAAAGATAAGATTCAATTTGTGCCGGTATCCCTGCCACTGGTCTTTGTAACAATTTATGCGCACGTGCCACAAATTAAAATGAGGGGGAGGTAGGGAATTGTCAGCCTTCAAATGGCTGACATAAGTTACAAGCAAAATTTTAATTAGCCAGGAGGAGTGGGGTGATAATTCAGAGGGGCCCTGTTCTGTCAGGGGGCTTGTCGACATTATGTTTCTCTTTTCAGTAGGCATCTGGAGACTGCAGTGGGGCCCCCAAAAAGGGTCTGTGGAGGAAAAAAAACTTGAAGCTCACAATGCCAAATAGAAACCTCCTCTAAATTAACACCCTCTGTTAAAGTGATATTCATCCTGAGGATGATTGTCTGCACCTACTGACTTCACTACATGTTTCTGCCAAGTTTAACTACACTGTCAGGGAATTTTCTTGAAGGCACAGTAAAAAAACTGTCACACAGATTTCTGTGTGTCCATGTGTTTCTTTCATTTAATTTAGTAAAATTTAAGCTCATTTTATTGCATAAATGTTATCATAGCTTTTAATGTTCTGAAACATACAATGTGAGGATGTGATAATATGTTCTCTGATGAGTGTTTCATGAGCCATTGTTAACTTAGTCCTACAGTGCATTGTGCTTCAACACTGAAAGAGCCACATTTATCTGTTTTTACTTTGTAAGACTTAAAATTTGTAAATGCAAGTCTTTGTCTCCACAGCTAGATGATGCTTTTTTCAGTTTTGCTTGGATACCTGAAGCAGTGAGTGCAAGCAGTAAGTCTGTTCTCTCTCACTGAGTCCATCTGGAAATGAAGACATGTATTTTTGCCAAAGTTTGAACTAGTGAGCATTTTCAGTTTATACCCCATATATAAATATTTTGGAAGGTACAAAGTCCCAACATATATTTAACAAAGTAGCTGAGATGACCACATGTGTGAGGATGTGATAATATGTTCTCTTTTTTTCTCTGCAGTGACCTCTGATTTTAAATGTGTTTCGTGGCAGCTCCTCTGAAACGCTGCCCATCCCAGTCATGAAGCATTTCAGAAGCTTTTGTCGCTAAGGCAGAAAGTAATCAGGATCATTAATATTTTAGAGTCTGCCACGCCTTTCGGACTGTTATCCAATCTCTAGTCCTGTTGCATATTGCTCTTCATACTGTCATGATTTATTTACTGATAAGATTGGTGAAAGGATGAACACCTTGCTTGGGAGGCAGTACACAGAAAGGAGTGTTCCTGTCTCAAGCCTGGCAAGCGGCATGTTAGAATTCGGACCCCCACCCATCATCATCATCATCTTGGTTTGAAGTGATCTGTATGTGAAATATTTAATTTTAACACATTTGGACATTTTTGCTTTTCAGAAATAGTGGCATAGCAAAGTGGAAGACCCAGAAAAAAATCTCCCCTGGTTTAATTTACATTTCTTTAGCCCTTTAAGGCTTGTTATACAGGTCTCCAATAGTTTTAATTGGAAGATTAAAGACTTAATTCAGGTCCATATTTGTGATGTGTTCAGCTGAAAACACAAATGTCATACATATAAAAATGTGTGTTAAGTTGTGATATAAATGCAGTTATTGACAACTTCATTGATAATAGAAGGTTATTTTAGAGTTTTGGGGCACACTCTCCCTGACAGATCAATCTAGAACGAGGAACATCCAGGAGGAGCTCCTCGTTCTGCACAATTCTTAACAAGAATCCAGTCAAGAGACATGAACACAGACGTGATATTTTCCTTGCTTCAATTAACAATCGTGTATGTTTTCATGCAAATTAATCTGACCTGATCTTATGTTATTTTGTATAGAATTTATAGTTGTTATATTATCAGAATTTAGGAGAAACATCAGCAAAAATAAAGCTAGATGGATGTTAGAAAATAATTTAGCACATTTTAAAACAATTCATTCAAGAGTTTTTGTTTCTTTTGTATAAGTCCTCCTTCATTACCTTTTGTAATTGCAACAAAGCCATTTGTGTCTATGTAACCATGAAACGCACAGATTAACAGACTGCAAATCTGCATGTGGATTCTGGAAGGGTAAGGCTGCAGCGTGCCCTCCCTGCTGCTCCTCAACAACTTAATCATGTCTTCTAGGCCCCGCCCCTTTGAGTTGGGCCCCAGAAAGTGATGGACATCCTTTCACTGGCTGTCTGACCTCTCGTAATCCTGTTTTACAGACCAGCTCCCTGCTGAAGCAAACACAATGGCAGGAGCTCAGCCTCCTCACAGTCGATATTCCGACAGACTTGATCGAGTAAATTAGTATCCTTTGGCAAGGGCATGCCCGAAGACCTTTTCAGCACCCCAGCGGAATCAATAAAGAGCAGTAAATAGTATGTTTCTTTTTTGTCCCTTTGATTCTCTCCTTTTCTGGATAGAGATCAAAGGTTAAAATGGCTCACGGTCAGTGTGTAATCAAGATTTCATCCTCGCTTGTAAAAATGTGTCACTGAGGCCCTTTAGAAAACACAACATGGAAAACATAAAAAAAATAAAATAAAAAAAAAACCTGCCTGCCTGCCTGAAATTTATTCTGTTTTCCTAATGGATAATTGCTGAAATAATGGTCAAGACATATATCACGTACTTTTTCACAATCACAAAAATTTGAAAATCTGCTTGGAAAATCTCTTTAAAACAGAGAATTGAAATGCTGCTCTCTACAGACAGAATGACATACTATTATTATAAGCATAAAGAAAAAAAGTGAAAAAGGATTATCATTATAAAAAGAACTTAATCCAAATGTTTTCTTTTATTGCATCGCACTGTTCATATATATGAATGCAATGTATTTTTCTGCAGAAAATGTGAAGATTAATTTATTTTCCTAACTTCATCTCTGTTTTTTGATTTTCACTTAAAACTATAAAAGCATTTATTTTTAAGAAATTTCACAAAAAATACATTGGTTCAAGAAAATCTTTTTGAGTGTATTATTGATTGTATTCATTTGTTCTAAATGTACAGCTTTCTGTGACTCATGGCACACTTTGCTAATATGCATGACAAATTTATGCTGAATACTGGACTAACTGAAAAAATCCTGCCGTTGTACCTCTAGAAACCATCTTACACTTGGTTAATCCCCATTCAAATGGAATGAAAGATATGAATGTGCTAAAAGTGGCTGCATACCTGTTTATAGTGCCACACCAATAATCTACTTTGTTGAGAAAAGAACAAAACCCAAACTCTTTTACACTGTCATAGTCATTGGTTTCACATTGATCAAATAATGGTGGAAGAGATTAGACCAGATTATTTAAACCAGCCGAATAACAGAGGGTGCACTATCTGTCTAAAAGAAATAAGACTAAACAGCATTTTATCACAGTAATAATAATGATAATATAATAAGAGAAATAATAATTGTTATTAATAATAATAATAATAATAATAATAATAGCAAATGTTATTAATAATAATAATAGCAAATGTTATTAATAATAATAAT
>NW_006800687.1:83145-115314 GCF_000485575.1 Poecilia formosa | reverse complement strand
TATTATTATCTCCTCCTGAAAAGATGTGCATCTCTGGCTGCACTACTTTTAAAACATAAAAAATGATTTTCAGTGCACAGAAGTGGGATTTACAGTCATCCCTGATTCCCTCTCATCTCATTGGCGCAATTTACTATGTTAGTACTCAATAGTCATGTAATAAATTAACTGTGTGCCATTGTGTCATGTATGTTTATTCATTGACATAACATTTTCTCCAGTGTTTGAACTTCCCTTCTTTACCATAGGTACTTAAAACCTTAGGAGCATGACCATTGAGTTGTAATATGACATTTTTAGTAAAATATGTGCAATTTGTAAATGAAAACCGCAATTTTTTTTTAAAGAAAACGGCTATCACAGAAATGTCTCAGATTTGTTTATTGCACTGAATCAGCAAAAAAAAAAATACCAGGTAGAATTTCCAGGTAACGGTTTTATTTGATTGCTTTTCCATGAAGCTTTCCCGTCAAAATAAACTAAACCATCATCAAAATATAAGTGGATTTGTATATTTTATTAGTAATAATAATAATAAATAATAATAATAATACATTTTATCTATAATGCCCTTTTTATATCTGGTACACTCATCTGATATGTTGATGCCTATATTTTTCTTAACACTAGTAACAAGTCTATTTAAATATTTAAAAAATTCTGATTTTTTGCTAAAAAATCTATCTATCTATCTATCTATCTATCTATCTATCTATCTATCTATCTATCTATCTATCTATCTATCTATCATGGCATCAAGTCTCCTGATACTATCAGAAAAATATTTGCATACATAAATGTGTCAGGCTCCCTGACACATTTATTAGGCTCTACTAGAAGAGTCACTCTACTATTACTGTGTATTCTTTTGTCCCCTGAGAAATGCCTTACGATTGTCAATATTCAATAACCAGCAGGGCCCTGCAGAGAGCTACTAAGCAGATGTTAGGGCACAAGAGGCCACTGAGACAGCCTGCCATCTCCTAAGCATCATGCTCAAATATTCAGATAGACATCTGCTTCAGTGGAAAACTCAGCCTGCATGTAGGTTTCTAGGCTTTCTCCTCTCTATTTTTAATCAATGTCCCTTTAGAGCTTTTGCTTAATGTAAAACTGATTGTAATCCAAAGGAAACACAGTAGATATATTTGCATGTCAAAATACCAAGTTCACTTTAATATTTGCTCATTAAAAAATATTTTAACAAAAATATGAATATGAATTTATGTAAATGGTGTAAATTATGTCATTGTCAGCATTAAATGTGTTGTTTATTTATTCAAGATTTTTTTTTTCATTTCTGAAATGACAAAAAATACACATCTATTTACATTTTATCGTCATACACAATTAAAATCCCTTTACACTACTGAAACCACATATTTGCATACACTTTATGTGAAAGACACATAATTTTTTCTCACTGGCTGACATTAACTCAGATTACCAAAATTATTTCTATCTGCTTCAGATTTCTGAAGATTAAATAGTCTAATGTTAAAAAATTTAATGATGATACTGTTCAGGAAGAAGACAGCGTCTCTGTTCCAGAGATGAATGTTTGACAACTGACTCACTGATACGGTCCCATGACAACAGAAGAAGACCTGCTTAGAGTGTCATTAACACATGCCACTCAGAGATGGAAAAGTAATTTCTCCAGAAGGAACATACAAAGACAGATAACAGGTTGCAAATGTACTCAGGGTCAAAGACATGATTGTCTAAATGTTTTGAGGGCTGATGAACCAGTTAAAGTTTTTCAGTAATGACCAACATTACATTTGCAAGAATAAAGAAAGGAAAACTTATACTGCAACATAAGGAGGTGGAAGTGTCATGTTGTGTGGATGTTTTGCAACAGGAAAGTCTGGTGATCTTTACAGAATCTTTTTATGAGTAATAATATTATGTAGAGATACTAATGCACCAGATCAAGATATAAACCAGGGAGTAAAAGCTTGGGCACAAATGGGTTTTCCAAATGGACAATGACCCTAATAATTCTGCCAAGTAAGTGGCTTCAGTTTAGCAAAGCTGGTGTTTTGGAGTGGCAAAGCACTCAGTTTCATAGAATATTTCTGAGCACAACTGAAAAGGTGTGTGAGCAATGTGAAATACAACCCTGACTTAAATGTCTTGATTTACATTTCAACCAAAAATGTCATATCAAAAAGGGTCAATGCCACTCTCAATAAAAAAAAAACTTCTTTGTCATTACAGCAATGACACACTATATATTTGCTAACTAGTCTTTTGCATGCTTTCACTTCTAGGTTGAAGAGTAAAGTGATAAGCTCAAAGTCTTTTATGTCTGGAGGCCTCGTTAACCTCTTAGATTTTCTATGAGGGCTAAGTGAAGACAGAAAAGAGTTTACAGCACTTATTTTTATAAGAAACAAATTCTAAACATAAGAATAACATCCGTTGAGCACTGCTTGGTGGAATCAATTTCTAAAAATGCATAACAGTTGGCCGTTTCATAATCTACTGTTCTGATGTAAAGCCCCAATCAGCTGTCCAAAGTTACAGATTGAAATATCTCTGGAACAAACAGCATTTGACTACACTAGAATTAATCAAAAATATCAACATATTTTAAAACCCAGCTTCTGAAATCTATATATCAAGAAGTTGTGAACAAACTCTCTCCCCCAATATGAAAGGTAGAATAATTTCCCACACTTGTCCATAAGCAGCATTGACACAAATAAAATAGAAAAGAAAAGAATGAGTGGAACCCCTAAGGAGGTCTCCAAGAGCTATTCTCTGAACTTGTCTTGTCCCTTAAGAGGGTCAAGACTGGTGAAAAGACACTCTCCTTTGAGGGCAGCCAGGCATACTCACAGAACACAGAAGAGCTCTTCATGAAGTGCAGAAGGAACTCTGAAGAGATCCTGGATTTATTATCAAATGCTGAATAAAAGTAATTGAAACAAGAATATGCTCAGTGTTGTCCTCAAATTCCAGATGTCATTTGTGCGTGTGTGTGTGTGCGTTCGTTCGTGTGTGTGTGTGTGTGTGTGTGTGTGTGTGAGAGAGAGAGAGAGAACGAGAGATCTAGAAAGATGAATTATTGGAAAATTTTGAAGGAAAACAATCTTGAATCTTGACAAAGAAAAAAAAAACTTCAACACAAATTTGATATTGCTAAGTTTCCACTTCAAGTTGCATGGGTTTTTGAGCTATTTCAAATATTGGAGTGGGAATTTACAAAACAGGGTGGTGACCTTGGGTCCATTTTATGCAGGCAGCATGCGGTGCCAGTGAAAGGCACCACGCAGCAGGACTACAGGCACCTGGCCGGACGGCTCGGGCGTGCGACAATGCTGTCTGGGGGGTAATTACCACAAGGTATTCTTTAAAAAGACCAGATGGGGATGAGGTCCCACCCCACACCATTATTTACAACAGAGTCCCATTCAATTACATACTTCATCCACCCACTGGTTAGCTCTTTCAGTCTGCTGTTGTCGTACTTGTTCCTTTATGCTAATTTAGTGTCACCCCACACCTCCCTCACAAATAGAGGGAGAGAGAGAAAAATAGATAGAAAGATGTAGGTGCCTCAAGGGTTTCAAAAAAAGCATGATTTATTTCCAAATTGTTTCCGCTACAGCAAGTACAGTAACACTTGCACCTCCCTTTCTCTCCAGTCTCTCAGTGCTGCCCTGAAGTGCTACTCAGCTCTTTGAAGGGACTCGCTTTGGGAAAGCTGAGCGACAGGAGGAAAATGGAGGGGGAAGGGTGAGAGACTCAGGCAGAGACAGTGAGAGAGAGGTCTTTATACACAAGGTCAAGTCAGGGTTCATGGTTCACAGTGGCACCAGCTGAAGTTGGGGAGGGGCACCTGTTATTTTGTGGGTCTGTATCTGTTTCGTTTCCAGCTGAACTCCTCCCCAGTTCTTTCACAATGCTACCCTGAGCTAGTTAACCAGGAACCTCTATTCTGTCCTCCCAGGAGTACACAGATCCTGGTCAGCTCTCTGAGTCATCTCCTCTTTTGCTCATTTCATGCTAAAGTCAGACTCTGAACTTCATGACATGTTCTCAGGCAAATCTATAAAGTCTTTTTTTTAGAAACTACTCTTTTTTTCTGAGCGCAAGTTGAGTGAAATTTGTGCAATTTGAGAAAAGAACAAGACGTATTTATGCATTTGAGAATTATTCTAAAAACTCAACTTTGTCTTGAATCAAATATTGTACATTTTTGTAGATGCTTCTTGTTAAATGAAGTGTTAAGACTGGGTTTTTGGGTTTGGTTTGTGCTCTATGTTTTTTCTGGTCCTCTTTATCAGTTATGTCTTAATTCACCTTTTTGTTTAACACTTCTTGATTATTTGTTGCTACTGATTTCTTGTTAGATCTTTCTCATTCTTGTGTTTCTTTATTTCAGACCCTCGTAGTGTTCTAGTTATCTTGTTTCTCTAGGTTTAGTTCTTTAAAGTATGTGTTTACGTCTATTGTTCCTTAGTGACTCTAGTTAGATCAATGTTTCTCAACCCTGGTCCTCACCGCCCCTCTGTCCTGCATGTATTATGTATTTCCCTTCTGCCACACACCTGAATTGTATCTCTGGGTGATTAACAGGCTTCTGCAGTACTTGATGGTCATGCAATCATTTGAATCAACTGTTCTGGAATAGAGGCACATCTAAAACATGCAGAGCAGGGGGGCGGTGAGGATTGGGGTTGAGAAACACTGAGTTAGATCATTTCTTTGCTTAGTCCTTCTAGTTATTCTAGTTCTGTGATCCTTAGTTTTTATTATTGTTTTATCAGCTTTGTTTCGGTTTGGTTCTTTCATAGTTCCCATCCTGTCTTTGTCTCTTTCTAGTTTATCATGTTCATTTAGTTCTAGTGCTTTCTTTAGTGTTAGAATTATTTCCTGCTCCCTTGTGTTCTCTTTTTCTCTTATTCCCTTGTGTATCTTTCCTGCTCCTCTGTGCCACCTTCTCCTCTACCCTCAGTTGACTCCAGCGCTACTACTCACACCTGTTTTCAGTTAACTCATCAGCCCTGGTCTTTTGTTCTCACGCTGAACCTCCGCATATTTAAGCCTCTGTGTTTCTGTTATCAGTTGCCATTTTGTCACGTCACCTCTCCTCATCTTTACTCCCTGGTTCATCTGTACCTTCTTATGTCTCCTGTTTTTGGCTTTTTTGTAAGTTGGTTCCTTGTTTTCTTTTTTCTTCATTAAATACACAACAGGACTTTCAGTCTTGCCTGATGCATTTGGATCCACTAATACACATCATGAGATGAAGTTAATTAAGTTATAAGTTAAATAAAAAGGATTGTGAGAATTAAATTAGATATACATAGGTGTATTGAGTCCACTTAAGTAAATTCTCGTCAATCAAGTAAAAGAGTGAGAAATTATGCTAACTTTTATTTCAGGGAGACAAAAATTTAAAACAATAAAAAAAATTAAGTTGCCACCAAACAGTAGCTCAAAACAAAGCTGTCAATGTCTTTGTTCAGAATAAGCAAAGTGTTTCAAAAAGAGAAATTAAATTAATGTGATATTATGTTCTTTTAATAAAAACATCCTGTTTTCTATTCCAGCATATCCTTGGATATGATGAGCTGATGCTATTATCCAGCAGTTATTGGGTAAGGAGGTGAGGGATGTTTACCCTGGACAGGCTGCTAGTCCATAAGAGGGCATCACAGAGACACAGAATAAACAACCATGAACACAAATACACATACTCAAGAAAAAAAGGAATAAGATTTGCCACATGAATGCAATGTAAGCATCAGAAATAGCTAATGTGCTTCTGTAGCAGGTAAAACTGATGGAGTACAATAGAAATGTATAGACAAGCCAGTCAGGAAACCCAAACAGATGGACCACAGGCTGAGTGGTAATTGGCAAACAAAGGCCAGGTGGGTCAATAGCAAAGTTCAAATAAATTAAACAACAGGGACAAGCTCTTGGTAAAAACAAACCAAACAAAAATAAAGTAAGGTAAAACATAAAGCAGATCCTGCTAAGGAGGAGACAAAGGTCATGAATGGTCGTCAAATTAATGTTGAATTTATAAGTGAAGCTATTAATAGAACATATATCAAATAACAGGTGATGTCAAATCTAAACATTTTGATTTGACAAAAACACAAAACTATCCAGAAAACAAAGATTTTCTGAATTGGCATGCTTACTTTTTGATTCACTTGACAGTATTTTAATTACTGAATTACAGAAAAAAATAATTTTTAAAGTGGAATAGGACTTGGATGGTTTCATTTGGTGGGTTGACTTTTTTTTAAACCTAAGCTATCTCTGTTTCCTAAAGTTTCATTATCGCAATTCTTTTTTTGCTGGACTTTCCTCCCAGATAATCCTTCAAGGCTCTAGTAAAACTCATTTACTTTTGCATTCAAAATGCCTAAAAATAAAACGTAAACACAAGTAGAATGTAGCAGTAGTTGAGCCTGATTAGCTCATTACTGTTGCTCCTTTCAGCCTGCTCTCATTTGTTGTTGAATATTTTTGTTCCCCAATGCGGTTTTCATACAGAGCCAAAGATGAGTATCGAGCCAGCAATGCTCTTGACCAACACTGCTTTGTCTGCCAAGTCACTGAGTGCCTCCAAATAAGACTTTTATATGAAAATCAGGGACCTTGGGATGAAAGCAGCAATATTGTGCAAAATTTGTCCTTTGTTTAAAACAAATTAGTCCATTAGGGAAATTTATGGAAATGCACCTGATTTTACTTTGTTGAACTTTCATTTATGGCGCAATATCATTTTAATACCTGGACAAAGTGTGTCATTTATTTGGGATGGCTATTCAGAGAGGTATTTATGTATTCATATGACTAATTTTGTGTTCATACATGATAGCTTATAGCTTTTGGCAGCAACTGTCAAGAAGACAAGGTCACCCTCAAATAATTAGTTCCTCTAGTACCTTTTAGGTACAAACATATAGGACTTATGGCATAAAACTGCTGAAAGGTAAATAATCTGTACTCTATTCCATTTTTCAAATATTAACCAATGTGCCTCACAGAACGTTTAAATTTTTTTACGACATGGTCTACAACTGAGTTGGGCATAGGAGTGGGTGGGCAAGCTCATGCAGAATCAGCATTTAAGCAGATGAACAGGAAAACCATGGATCCAACTAAGCTTTCTTTACGTCATACCATTTAACCACAGCCATCCACTTTTTATAAAACTGCCACATGTGAAATGTAAAAATTTACTTTCTGCAATTATCTTCAAAACAAATCTTTGAAAGTCTTTTTGTGGGCATATGCAGTGATTAGATTATTATGTTTGCAAGAGTTTTTTGTGTAGGTCTGCTATGTGGGAAGAATTTGCTTAATTATGTTGATTTACACTCACCGGCCACTTTATTAGGTACACCTTACTAGTACTGGGTTGGACCCCCTTTTGCCTTCAGAACTGCCTTAATCCTTCGTGGCATAGATTCAACAAGGTATTGGAAACATTCCTCAGAGAGTCTCGTCCATTTCACATGATAGCATCATGCAGTTGCTGCAGATTTGTTGGCTGCACATCCATGATGCAAATCTCCCATTTCGCCACATCCCAAAGGTTCTCTATTGGATTGAGATCTGATGACTGTGGAGGCCATTTGAGTACAGTGAACTCATTGACATGTTCAAGAAACCAGTCTGAGATGATTCACGCTTTATGACATGGTGCTTTATCCTGCTGGAAGTAGGCAGAAGATGGGTACACTGTGGTAATAAAGGGATGACACAAGGCAGGATGGATCCATGCTTTCATGTTGTAGATGCCAAATTCTGACCCTACTAATCCGAATGTCACAGGAGAGACTCATCAGACCAGGAAACGTTTTTCCACTCTTCTATTGTCCAATTTTGCCTGTGCAAATTGTAGCCTCTGTTAACTTACAGGAGTGGCACCAGGTGTGGTCTTCTGCTACTGTAGTCCATCCGCCTCAAGGTTCGATGTTTTGTGCGTTCAGAGATGCTCTCCTGCATACCTCAGTTGTAACGAGTGGCTGTTTGAGTTACTGTTACTGTCAGCTCAAACCAGTCTGGCCAGTCTCCTCTGGCATCATCAAGTCATTTGTGCCCACAGAACTGCCACTCATTGGATATTTTCTCTTCTTCTGACCATTCTCTGTAAATCCTTGAGATGCTTGTGTGTGAAAATCCCAGTAGATCAGCAGTTTCTGAAATACTCAGACCAGCTCATCTGGCACCAACAACCATGCCACTTTCAAAGTCACATAAATCACCTTTCTTCCCTTTTTTGATGTTCGGTTTGAACTGCAGCAGATTGTCTCAGCCATGTCTACATGCCTAAATGCTTTGAGTTGCTGCCATGTGATTGGCTGATTCAACATTTGTGTTAATGAGCAATTGGACAGATGTACCTAATAAAGTGGCCAGTGAGTGTATATAGTGGGAATTCACAACATAAGTTATACAAGAGGTCTTTGCAGAAGTCAAACAGGTCAGATTTAGAGTTAATATAAAGCCCATTTTAATTTTATTGTACTGTTAAGTTAAACACAAACAGATTTATTAATTCATATTCATTTGGTAGAAAAGAAAGTACGTCCACTCCCAGTTCTAGTCTTTTGATATACAATTGAACTTGTCTTTATCTGTGTTAAAAATGGTTTAAATTCAACTTTTTAAATGTACAAAATTACTCCACACAGACTTCACATTTAGATATAACTGAGAATCATCTACATAAGAATTAATTTTACAATATGGTGAACTATATAAAGGTAACTGACTCAAGCACATAAACCTTTAGAACTCTAAGACTTATTCTGGAGTGTGACAATATATTATTTACACATATATAATGTACTGTTAAATATCAAACATAGTTAAAGTTGCAGTAGGTAACCTTTATTAAAAAAAATGTCTTACATATTTGTGAAAAAAACAAATGTGGTACCAGAATACCATGAGACCGATCATCTGTGAAAACATCAGGCTTCTCCATCTCCTCCCAGTGGTCCTACTGCCAGCTGCAGAAATACCTGACAGGTTAGTCCATATCACATCCTTCACGATAATACTGGTAGAAAAAATAAATAAAATTTGCCCGGAAACATAAATATTATAGTGATATGCTAATTTCATGGTGTAAGATCCCAAGCCAAGTCCTACATACAAGGAGGAGCAAGCAAATCAAAACGCAAAGAACAATCAAGTTCAAGATCATTTATTTCCATTAGCAGTGGACTCAAAACAATTTCTTCTTGTTAGATAAAAAGCACAGTCCAACAATTGTCTTTAAAAGTCACCAGATGACGGGCCACTTTTGGTACAGGGAGTCACTGATTGAGACCCGCTTGCTGTGTTGTCTCAGATTGGAGTGATCTGTCTGCAGTGTATTCCTCCTCCCTGCATACAGTTGATCCCATGACATTCTGGCACCACTCCACTCCTCAGGTGTGCCACATCACCTACAGCCCGAACCAACTAAAAGGACAACAGGGAAATTCCAGTGGTAATCTCCAATCCGATCATTTTAAATTGAGATGGAGCACTGCTCACAGGCGTGGGCAGAGGTTTCCCTTTGCCTTGATCATCTGTGCTGGGCCATCTGTCCACCTCCTCCGGACTCTGCGCCCAGCGTGTGGGTTCCACTCACTCCTTGTCCTG
The DNA here is from genome assembly GCF_000485575.1 of Poecilia formosa. Classification (NCBI taxonomy): domain Eukaryota; kingdom Metazoa; phylum Chordata; class Actinopteri; order Cyprinodontiformes; family Poeciliidae; genus Poecilia; species Poecilia formosa. Next base: position 105,678 of record NW_006800687.1, on the reverse strand, counting down.
AAGCGCATCGGTCTCAGTCGCCCACCGTCTGTCCTGCTGTTCCTTATGCCTTAGCTCCGTTTACCTGGCCTCAATTAGTCTTTGCAGATACCTGTATGAGCAACCGAATACTGCACTCCGCCTCCTTACTAGATAACCAGGCTTCGGTTCAAGCTGTTTTTGAGGATTTTAAAGGGAAAAAATACTACAACACAATATAAACATGCAAAATACAACCAAGACCAAAAATACAAAAATCACTTTTCCCACTAGCATATGTCACCCTGCCATCATTCCAGCAGCAATATTCAAAAAATGAAGGAAAACATCACTGAAAGCATACTGCTAAAGAGGCGCTATGTGGGTTGTGTGCTTTTAATAGTTGTTTGCCAATCGCCATTGAAACCTGGTTGCATTTCTCTTTTGTTATAATTACACAAAATTAATTAATTTATTTTTTTGGATATTTGTATTGTTCCTTTCCTGACTTTCCACTTAAACTGGTTTTAAAAAGAACATTAAAAAAAATAATTTAATAAATGGTTTTTGTAAACTTTAAACTGTCTCAGATGTTTCAATCCTTCGCATAACCGAACCTGTGTGCCTTAAACAAAAGGTAATATTCTCTGGGTGAAATTCCCAGGGTGGCGTTGTTGAGCAATCTATTAAAACTAAAGTTCCACAAAATCTGAGTTCCATCTAGTGTCGCCACATAAAGATATACAGTAGCTTCAGTAGTGTTTTGGCTGCTGCAGCTCCCATACCCGCCGTTTCCTGGTTACACAGAGCTCGGTTCTGCTTCAGCTTGCCTCTCCACTCAGAAAGAATGAACCAATCAGTCACGGCAAAAATGCTTTCTGAAACACAGACATCTTCCAAAAAAATAAAGAACTCAAAGCTCAGTGCAAGGCTACAGAGCCCTCTAGGGGGATATAGAGAAAAATTCTTCTTTTGCGTTACCTCGCAACAGGTTTGGATTCTCTCGCAATAATCAGATCATGCAGCACAGTTGAATACTGTAAGCCTTTCTTAAGGTCGCCGTTGTATGTTCTGCTATTATATAAGGTTTTAGTAAGGCTTTTCCATGCATCTTAATATATTGTTGTGAAATATCTGAAGTTTTATATATTTTTCTTTAGGATAGAAATGCACCACAAAATGATATAAACAGAAACTTTCCAAAAGTAGGAAAAAGAGAACAAAAATACATTCAAATTTTTTGGACTACCGAGTTATCACGGAGTAATAAGTCATCTGACAGTTTTGATTGTGTCTTTTTTGTATTGGTGATCTGAATGGTTCAAAGGGCTGTTTTCATGTGCAGTTCCGTCGCAACCTTACACTTACATAAGGGTGCAGTGAATAATCAGTTTTCAATCAGTTTTTTGCACCAAAAAGTTGAGAATAAACATGTTTTCACTTAAATGTGGATATAATTGAAATTCTAAATTGACATTTATAACTGTATACAAAGTAGACCAGCAAATATTGCAGTATGCTTATTGTAAGGGCACGCATAACTTATGAGGGAACGCAAAAATATTGCAAGGGAACGCAACAGAAAATGGTTTTCCCTTGTGTCCTAGAGGGCTGCATACAAGGCCACCAAGATATAAAACAGGATAAATTTTTTCCATTGATGGTTTTGTCAGTACCCAGTTGACAGGAGATGCAGCTACTCAGAAACATAAAGACAAAGCTAGCAAGCTGCAGATAGTCACATCTGGTAACTCGTAAACATTTAAATAAATCAGTGGAAGCGAGAGTTGAAGGTACTTATTGCTCCATGTCCCAAATTCACATATTCCTTTCAGAAAAAAAATCCACTTGTTAGTATTTTCCTTGATGTATTAAACATATTGTATGTATATTTTGTATATTTTCATATTTTCCAGTGTAGTGACTTTCTAAATGAAAGTAAAAAACAATACAAATACCCCTCCACAAAACAAAAGAAAAGGCAAAAAAAGTATCATTGTCGAATATCACTTTGATATCATTATTAAGGTATTTTGAAACATTTGTGACATCTTTTTTTGGCAATATCGCCCACGCCTACCTGACACCCTTCTTACTGGTGCTTACCATTATTCAAACTCAAGCATGCTGCAGCTATGTTAATGGCAAAACCTTATGTTACAGAAAACTTCCAGTCAATTCCTCTAGTTCTCGGCAGGCTCTGGAGTAAGGTGTGATTATTCAAAATTTCAGACAAAGTTCACAGTTTTCACAGAACTTCCTACTGCAGCCTTAAAGTAGCCTAATGCTGTTCTCTTCAAGACACAGATTCTGCTTCGAATGGTGTCTAAAGCTATGTTCAGCAGGCACAAGTGATCCAAATCCACTGTTTTTGCCCTAATGTGACTCATTTCTGACTTTTTCATGACACTCTGAATGTCTCAATTCCAATCTTTTTACTCCCAAAAAATCTGATCTGTGAAACTTCCATATGTAGTACTAAATCAAATATATATCCAATAGTTTTCAAAGTGCCTGCAGTCTGAAAGGTCATGCCACATTTAACTCAACTTTTATGTAACTGATGTGAGAAACAACTGATGCTACAGATATGGCAAATTCAGAAGTAGACAAAGGCTGAAAAATATATTTATAAAGTTGTTAAATAGGCAGAATTAAGGGTTTCCAGGCATATTGCATCATTTTATAGTGCAATCAAGTAATTATATAATCTTCAGTCAATAAAAAATGGCTGGCATTAAATTGACTTTGCAATTTAATGCCTTGAAAATTAGGCAGTTTAATGCCTTGAAAGAGAACTCTTTAAGAAGTTGCTGCTCTTTCAGACACTCTGCCTTCAGCATGTCATCACATCAACATCCCTCTTTTAAGTATTTTAAAACGTTCATTGGAGCACTGGACAGAGAAGTTGTTCCTATGATGAGGTCAGCAGATGTGATATTCCAAATTGCTGGAGATGTGCAGCAATTTGCTAATTGCTGCTAGTTTGAACAAGCTGAGCGGAAGAGGCACGGTGGATGGTGGTTTGTAACCATACATTAAGACAAACATTTTTGTAACTGCAAAGAATGGATGGGATGTGTTCTTGAGCTTGGCATCTGTTCACGAGTACATGTTGTGTAAAGCACTGAGTCTGTTAGTTCTATTTCATATAGGTTTCGCCCTTTAAGGCTATCACTAGTGGGTTTATCCCTCGCATGCAGCGCTGCACTGAAAAAAGCTTAGTCCACGCCCACCTGCTGGGTGGGCCCCACCCCAGTCTGTATAAATAACGGTCAGACAAGACAAACGAATCCCTCCCTCTTTTTCTTCAGTGTAAGATAGCATTGTTTTAAGAGCGAACGTCCGTTTTGCCCGTCTTGTCAGACGAGATATATCATGTCCTTTGATGGGCACCGGATCTTCGAGGGTTGCCTGGGTCCCCAGCACGCCGACCTCGCCCTGACTCCTCAGCCCTCTTGCTGCTCCTGTGCTCTCCTCCCGCTGGAAGAGAAGAGACGGAGCTAGCCTTTTCTAGGCTGGCGCTAGGTGGGGCGCCGGGCCCACCGAGTCCGGTCACTGCTTGTGGGAGATGCTAGCTATGCTGAGAGGGATGCTAGCTACGCTGAGAGGGATGCTAGCTACGCTGAGCGTTTATGGGATAATCCCACTGGCAGAGAGGACGACAGGAACGAGGAAGACAGCAGGCGCAGCTGCTATTCGGCTGTTGTTTCCCAGCTGGGAAGTACCGCAGTGGAAGAGAGGCGGCTGAGCAGATATTCAGTCAACCCCGAGCTCCATATGTCCGACTCAACCCCACTCCTAGCTGAGGGCTCGCTCCTCCTCGAGCTACCTAGCTTGATCGAGGAGCCGGCTAGTGCGAAGGGGCCTCCGCCCCCCAACCTCCTCTTCCACATTCAAATGACATGGCGGGACAGTTTAGCTCCACCCTGAGTCGCCGTCTGGACCCCATCTGACCTCAGTTTCCGGCCGTAATGGCTTAAGTAACTGTAGCAGAGTCAGGACATCAGGATTAGTCCAGCAGCCTGTGCCCCCTCTAAGCGAATCTGCGCGATCAGCTGATTACCAGGTTCTCTGACCGGGCCCTTCGGTGCCCTCCACAGTTGCTGAAGCCTCTTCCGGTTCCGCTCCGCCACCCTCCCCCACCTCTCTGCAGTTCTTCCCGGTGTGACAGCCAGCGACCCAACGTCTTCCCAGAGGATGTCAGCCCGAACCATCCAGACCGGCCAGCCGCAGGGACCATGGAGAAGGCAAGCTAGGAAATAACTAGCTGGGAGGAATGTGTGTGATAATGTGAAATGTTTTGAAATAAAACACAAACATATCCCTGAGAGCAAAATCCCTGCAGGTTCCAGCTCTGTCAGATCAGCTGATCTCACAGCAGCTTCCTCACACACATTCCCCACACACAGCAAGCCGGCGGCCTCTAGACAGCTGTTTAGGAGGCACCGCAGCTCCACGGTTTCTACACAGAATTTTTTTGTCTCAGTGGATAAGTCTGCCTCTTTCGACCAGTCTGAATCTGAGAGTGTGTTTTGTGAACAGTCAAAGCCTACTGTGATTTCAGCTGCAGCTTCACACTCATCTCACTTTGAGTGGCGACTGTTTGTCATCTGTCCGGCAGCGGTCCGCGCCAAAATGGCGTCTTAAGCAACCTGACTCCCCTTCAGGAAACGCACAGGTTCGCCCTCGGCCTGACACGGATGCGTTCGTGTTATGCAGCATGGAGGCTAACAACCAACCCTTTCTGGCCCCCATGGGTCCACCGGAGAATCTCTGAGGCAGGGGACGGTAGTAGGGGCTCTGACTTGGCTATAGTTCCTGTGAATCACAGCACCTCACATGAATGCACGCCTGCACACCTGCTTTCATTCAGAGTTGCGGCGCATGCTCCTTGGACAGGTGGATGGATCAGCTAATCAGCAGGGGTTACATGCTGCGTTTGGAGGCAGGCCTTTGGGGATCGTGGAAACGCTTCTACCACCTCTGGAGCAGAATGCTGCTCTGTTGTCAGAGCTGCAGGAACTGGTGGCAAAAGGTGCTATTTCCACGGTTCCCCAGGCAGAAGAAAATGCGGAGTTCTATTCCCGCTATTTTCTGGTACCCAAAAACAGGAGGAGTGAGACCTCCTGTTGGAAATTCTCGATCTGTCCCTGTTCAACAACTCAATCATGGAGAGGTCATTCCACATGCTGACAATCAGACAGGTGCTGGAAAATGTTCACTAGTATGACTGGTTCACCTCCATAGATTTTAAAGACGCATACTTCCACGTCTCCATCATCCTGAAACACCGGAAGTATGTGCGTTTCTCCTTCCAGGGGACCCAGTATCAGTTCAACCGTCTGTCATTCGGTTATTCTCTCGCCCCACACGTTTTCCAAATGTGTGAAAACAGTGCTGCAGCCACTGTATGTGGCACAGATGAGAGTTCTCTTGTATCTGGTCAACCTGCTTTTATTGGCTCGGTCCAGAGAGGAACACATCACATCTGCTGAGCCGAGGGTTGCCACCTGTCACTTAAAATACGGAAACTGTCCCATATTTGGCTGTTAAATGTAGCGTCCTGTATTGAACTTATACGTGACGCGGTTTTTTCCGTATTCTACAAATGTGTATGTGTAATAAAATAAAAGTGGTTCCCAAGTACTTTATATAGTAGGCTGCCCCAGTCATTGTTTGACTCACAGTGTTGCGATATTGTGCCCAACTTCTTTCTGGGTAACACACACTAACCGACACGCTGTTGTACTACAGCTTGAATAAAATGTAACTACATTGCATTTTTGAGAAGTCTGAATTGCTTTATGTGAAGTTGCACGTTGCTTTTGACTGTTGCTCATGGGGAGAGACATTTCAGTAATCTAAAACTAATAGAAAAATTTAAGCAACTTACTTGCATACTGGATGTGGACTGTTGGATGTTAAATTCATGAGCAGTAAATATTGTGCTAATTAACCAAAGAAAGGCCTTGCTTTCTTTGGTTCAATACTGATAATTAGCATCTGCAAGCATCTGCAAGCCTTTAAAATTCTGACGCCTTTTATGGGTCAAATAGACTCAAAAAATTGTAACAGCAGCTGCGCGGGGGGGCCCAAACAAATTTTTTGTCATGGGGCCCACGATTCCTGGCGGCGCCCCTGCCGACACATCGCTGCCAACGTCACCAGAGTCCCGATCTCCAGCAACCAGCCCTGGCTCATTGGTAAGTAACCCTTCGATACCGGTATCAGCGGATTTGTTTGGTCCTGGATTAAGCTGTACATCACCCACTAACAAGAACACGAAGGCCATATGTACTAATGTCAATATCTCCTTCGAGTGGCTTGATTTTTTTTTTAAGCATAGTAGTTCGCCTCGAAGTTCAGCTATAGAATAGCATAATAAGTATATTATGTTATCTCATAATATAGTTATTAAGTAGCATAATAAGTATATTATGCTAATATATATTGTGCTATCTACAGCCGAACTTCGAGGCCATGTCCAAAATAGTTCAGATGAATGGTGATTTCACCTTGAGAGTCTTGTCTTTGTTCAGTTTGAAGAAGGCGGTGTAGCAGAAATCCCACAATGAACAGAAGAAACAGTTGAGCCAGAAAGATTTTCAGAAATTTATAATCTACCCGACCTAAGTTACTTGGAAGGGCTGCATATTTCCAATCTCCTTGAAGATATATGTAAACATAATGCTCCTTCCCACCTCACCCCTTTTTGTTATCCATGCAGCTGTGGAGCTGAACGCTCCCAAGGACATTCCTTAATGATAACGTCTTATCGGACTTTGCCAGGAGGCTGAGCAACGTGGTTTCATGGCCCTGTGACGTCACCGCTTTCACTCATGTCTTTGTTTTGTCTGAATGTTGGTATGTGCCCTAATATGTCCTTTCCTCTTTTTGTTTTATTTTGCTAGAAACTGTGGAGTGCTCACTTTTAACCCAGAAGAGGAATTAGAACAAATTTGGAATCCAGATACTCTAGTTTATTAGTCACTCTTTAGCTTATTTTCTTAGAAACTGTAGAATACTCACTATTTAGACCAATATTAGACCAATTTTTAGATTATTATGCAGAGATTCCTATGAATGCAACCCATAAAAGGAATTAGAACAAACTTAGAATCCAGAAAAAAATCTTCCAGAACAGGAACACTTAGAAACTTTATTAGAAACTGTGGAGTACTTATTACTTTAGAGCATAGTCAAAGTCCCGAGAATACTTTTACTTATCTAGCAACCCAGAAATCCAGAGGATACTGACTTACACTTATTTAGCAAACCAGAACAGGGATTAGAACAAAGTTAGAATCCAGAAAAACTATGTTTTAGACTCCTAGTCTTCCAAACCAGAAAATGAATTAGACCAGAGGATGCTTATTTATACTTATCTAGCAACCCTGAATAGGAGTATCTAGTTTATTTACTTTGGATCAACATTATTAGCTTTTTCTTGTTTTGCTTTTTCCTTTGGTTTGTTATTTTGTTTGTATTTCCTTTTAATTACTGTAAAGCACTTTGTATTGCTTTGTATGGCCTTGTTGCTGAAAATGTGCTATATAAATAAAATTGCCTTACCTTTTCCATAATACTAATCACTATGATTACAATAGGCTTTCACAGTGCTTAGCTGCTCGGGCATAATAATAAATATTATAATACCTAAAATGTTTGACCCAAGTCATACAGTTCTTGACCTATAGTTATATTTGAGGATTTCAAGTTAAAATCACACTCCTTCATAATTGTGTCTGACTTACTCTACCAGACAAAGACACATCCTGACAGCTACTAAATGTCTGGATTTAGTAGATTTCAGCAATGATTCTGAGAATAAATACTACTTTATAATTAATGAATCTCAAGGACAACTACTACTGTACTACTGCCTTAATAGCCTACTATAATAGGCTATTACTCCAATTTGAAAAAAATGCACTTCTTCAGAACAGAATGGTAGATTTGAGACTAATGAAACAATATTTCATAAGATTAATAAACATTAATACCTACATATTATTGAACATCAACATTTTGTCCTACATAAGAGATAGCCAAGTTCCTTAATTATTACATTAAAACTGTGATGAGTGTCTGCCATCTGTAGCAACATTTGACTTTGCTAATCACTGCAGATAAAATTATGATGTTAGTTACAAGTTCTGTCTTCTCCCAACAATCATCTTTCCCATTATGAGACAGTCTTGGTGCACATCACCTCTAAACCACATGAAACTCGAGCCTGACATGTGAAGAGACCACAGGCCATCACAGCTGTGTTCTCTTTGTGGAAACGAGCCTTTCTCTCCATTGAGCAAATAGCCAATTAGCTATTATGGAGACTGACTGTGAGGATGTGTGTGTCACTGTTTTTTGTGGAAGAGGTTGCAGCCTCTTTAGGTCGGACATCTGCTGAGGGTTTGTGTCCCTGGATAAGTACTTGCTGAGCACAAGCACAGGACCTTTTCAACCTGATCACATAGGTATTTAGCTCTAGGAACTGGCCAGTGTTTCTGTTTGTTTTATGCATAGAGCAGGTGTTTTATAATCATTAGCAAGTCCATTACGACCCCAGCTCTAAGTAGAAGACAAACACCGGCCCTGCAGCCATTCTCAATGGAACCAGATGGTGGCAAGGAGGAAAAATGGCTGTCTTTGGCACCAGTGTTTGCCAGTGGTCACTTAATTGTGTATCACTGAAGAGGAAACAGATATCAGATAGAACAACAAAGTGCTTTGGATTTTACAGAATCTTTATAATGTCTTTGTCTGTCCAGCCAACATGGCTGGTGTTTGTATTCATCTGTGAACATAAGGGCTTTCCTTCACTAATGTCCATTGTGTTTTCCAAGAAATGTTTTTGTGGACAGCCAATAAATTTCCCCTCCCCATGGCACACAGAATTGCAAGGCTATTGAAATAAACCAGGCTTTGAACAAATTTCCGCAGTGTTTTCATCCTACCGAGATTGATGCTGCTACCAGCTTCTTTAAAGGCATGACTTACAGGAAGCTAAAGGAGACCTACATTACCTAATGACACGTCCTTTCAAACAGTGAAAATAAAATAGATTTAACTTTGCATTAGTGTTTACGTTCCCAATGTTCAAGAAGACATCTAGTTGCAAAATACCACATTCAGAAAGACCTATATGTTAGCAGCTCTAATTCCAATTAATTTTGAATTTGAAAACTAAAATCAAGAAAACAGTCTTTTTTTTGTTTTTCATTACTAGCTTCTGGAGATCCATCCATTTTCTCTACCTGCTTAATCCTTGCAGGGTCATTGTGGATTGACTATAGGACACATGGTGCCTATCTCCACCTATCATTGGGTAAAAGACAGATACATTCGTGATAGGTTGCCAGTCCATCGACCATTGAGTAACATCTGAAACATGCACAAACCCTGGCGACTTCCAGGTAAATAGGTGATAATGTTGCATCGTAAAACTGAATTAATAAAAAACATGATATAAAATAAACTCAGCAATTTTTTTGCTTAGGTCTCCAACCAGACTGATCCGCTGAGTTTTAGAAATAATCAACTGAACTCAGTATGAGTGACTTGTGCTTGGGCCTGCAGCCTATCTCTGTTCTTTTTGTTTCCTGTAACAGTTTGTGTACACCATCCACCTCCTCTCAGGGCTCTGCTTGTTTGTGGAAAAGCCTGCAAATGGTGATAATTACTCCAAACAAAATGCTACACCCACTACACATAATTATGCCACTGATTCTAATTACCATGTTAGTTATTAAGAACTCATTAAACAATTATGGTTGCCAACAATGATATGCTAATGAATTTCACATGAAACATGTGTAGAGGGCACTCTGCAGTGAAGGTGGTGGATGAGAAGCTTCTGTTGGCATATATATATGAACAACAAATACAAGGGAGGGGGAGCATAAAACAAAACATTTTGTGCAAGGCATTTTGTCAAACAAGAAAAGTAGAAAATTGAAAAATACTTTATTGATCCCAAAGGGAAATTAAATGTTGTAATTCATTAATTTGAAATTTGAGCAATTCTGAAGAAGTCTCTGACTGAAAATACTCAAGGTTTTGACTGTGGGTGACCTGTCCAGGGTGTACCTGTTACCAGCACCAGACCTAGGGGAATCTGGGGCCAGTATCAAGTGGTGCACAGGCAGATGAATCCTGTGCAACCGGATCTGTGGATCACAGGCCCATAAAAGTTGCCGTTTATACTACCAGAGTAAGCGAGTTGTAACAATGTTTCTCAGGCAAGAGCTCGTTTATTCTGATTACAGATAAACAGATAAATAAAATACAACTACAATACAATTCAAATTCAATCAACATCCAGAGTTTCCACAAAGAAATAAAATAAAACTCTCCAATGAAATTCAGCAATGAGCAACAGCATTGCGAGGCTTACCGGCTGTCTTTCACAGTTTGTAGAAACTTTTGCACAAATCTGAATTTACATGCTACCAGCACTGTTTGCTTCTGATGCTCTCAAACAGGAATGACAGGTCAGTCACACCAAATGTACCTTCACTCTGATTGCTAGGAGATTGAGTCCACCTGGTTCTCCTCACTAACAGGCAGAGAGGAGCTGCAGAAAGGTGCAGCAAAGGGGAGTGGCAGAGGGGAGTGGTTACCTAGCAGTTCACCAGAACATATGAGCTGCACACAGACTACTTTCCATTGTGTTAACATGTGATTTTGTCAGATATTTAAGTAAGATATACTTAAATATCTTCAGAAATGTGAAGGGTATACTCACTTTCTGATACACTGTATACACACTCCCACATATGTAGTGCACACACATACACAGTTAAGGTTAAGGGAAATGACACACAATGAAACACCCTCTTAGTTTGGATAGAGGCTAACAAAAGGAGCTAGAAACTGTTGTTGGGTGCCATTTTGCTGTAGTCTCCTTTAAGGAGAATATGAGAATGGATCAGCACTGCATTTTAGTCTTAATAAATGGAATTCATGAATTCAAGTGACTGACTCTTCAACCTCATACATCAAGAACCTAAATGGAGAAAGGATAATTCTCCACACTCTCAGCTGTTTACACACACGCACACATATCAGTTCGAACCAGAGTTTGTGCTTTCTGATAGCATGAGCATGGTTAGGATTTCTTTGCCTTTCTGCCATCTGATGCCTGTTTGTGCATTTTGTGTTAGTGAGCCAAAAAGGGGGTAATAGTTAGTATGCATCAGAAAAGCCCAACTATTTCATCTAATGGCGAAATATTTCTCTATTTGCGGATGGTGAGGGAAAGACTGGCAAATTGATGTATATCTCTTTATGCTCCTTCTGGATCTCTCCTCTTTCCTGCAGCATTATGCATGGTTTTAAAATATTAATATGAGAGTGCATTTAGCAGAGAGCAGCTCATATGGGTATTCTCCTGTGACTCCACATTTAGGCCACAAGGGAACAGCTGCCTGTTTCTCCGCCTGCATGATTTACTCTAAATGCAACATTAAATATTTGATTTAGTTTTGGAGGCTGTGTGAAAGAGGCAATATTTTCTAACCCATTTATAAAGACAAATCTAGCACACAAGCACACAAAGACACACCTCTACATAGACATAAAAAACTCCAAGAAACTATAAAGCAGAATGTTTGTGTTATTCAAGGTAGCCCCTCAGATTTCAGTGATGAAGCTGGAACACTGATTGAAATAGACTGGGTGTCATATCTTGTTAAAGGACAAGCCAGACAGCAGCATCCAAAGAGACACACTCATAAGCATACACACACTCTGGCACAAACATGTATCCACAAAGGGGATACATGTTTGTTCGTGCATATACACAAGCACGATGAATAAAAAGGAAACTGGTATGACAGTATTATCATGTTATTTATGAAGAGTGTAAAATAGCCATTAAAAACCTGCATTTAGCCTGGAGGTCTGAGTTTGGATCAGCTTTGTCCTTTCCAGGGCAAAAGTGCAGCTGTAAAAGTATATATTGCCACACTGAAAAGAAATTCCTGCTGTTCGGATAGAGTTTTGCTTGAGTTGGTCAACATAGCCTTTTTGTTTCTTGCTCGCTCTCTGTTTTATCTCAACTCTTGAACACTGTTGAGCTTAGATTTAATACTATCTAAATTTAACCTACTTAAAATTTTCACACTAAAGAAAGTGAGCTCTAAATTTAATTATTTCTAGTATTAAGTTCTAGGGGTGCCTTGAAACATACATCTTCACGTGTTGAGTTCTTAGTTTGAGATGATATTGTGGTGGAGGGGTTCATAGTACTTTCCCAGCTCTCTAAAACATTTAAGTTTTGATATTCCATTCATCCATCAATTATCTAACACGCTTATCTCCAGAGGGGTCGCAAAGGGTGCTGGTGCCTATATCCAGCAGTCAATGGGCAAGAGGTGAGGTACACCCTGGACAGGTCACCAGTCCATCATCACAAGACAGGTTTTAAAATTATTTCTCTAATTTGATTTCATTAAGTTAGGATCCCCCTGAAAGGTGCAATGAATATGCATTTCTTTGAACAAACTCCTGTTGTATATGTTGTTTTCCTTGAGCCCTGGGCTGCTCTTCATGTAAATTGGAAGTTGGAGTCTGAACATTGCACCTGCATGGCTGGCTTGGCATCCTGCTCACTTGTTGCAGCAGTACTCTTTAAGATTCAGGCAGCTGTAAGTAGGCAGGGTAAAAAGACATGCACTGATGAGGCAGCACACAGAATGTTGACTGAAGGACTGAGGAAAATTACACCGGCACATTACATTGGCTAAAAGAATGGCAAGATATTCATAGCTGTCCAATATTTGTATATAACTTTATTATCTAATTTTCCAATGCATTTATCTGGGTTTGCACATTGTATTTTCCTTTAGGTTCTCATTTGGAGTGTTGAAGGAAAATTGAAGTAGTTACATACCTAACTACTGAATTAAAAATATCACCAACAGCCATAGTCTTTACAAAGAGTAAATCTGGTGTTTTGTGCCACATTAGAATGTAGCAGATGGGATTTTTTTTCTAATTCTGACATATTAGTGAAATGTAAACAATAGCTCTGAGGGTCCACCGCTTGCATTTTGTCATTTAAATTATTTGAATTTAACTGAACTTTTTTCTTTCATTGTGACAGACCTGTAAAACTATATTTTGATTTAAGTTCAGTTTTTAGTTTACACCTACCATCGGTAGAAATACACTTTAATGAATCTAGAACAGTCTTTCTCAACCTGTGGTCCTCGGACCACCAGTAGTCCATGGGCTCCCCTTAGTGGCCCGCAAGGTACTTAATTTAAACAACCGTTTATCTGCAGTGACTTGCAGATAAACAAGTCTGCAAAGTGCGATACGTGAAGTTATCAAAGTGCGATACGTGAAGTTAGCTTACCAAAGGATGGTGATTAAAAATAATGGATAAGAGGCATAAAGCCAGGTCACAACAGTTATTTTCATTTGATTAAAAATTATTTATCTGCAAATAAATACAATAGATAAATACAATTGATAGAAATGGGTGAATTTTTATGTTTATTCCTGCAGAGATTTAGTTTTGTTTCTGCCAAACTAATTCAAATCTATTTATTTTTCTTCTATTGTGCTTCTAAATTACAAATGATGTAAATGCACACATATTGTATGAATAACGAGTATTTTTTTTTTATTTCCATCCATTGGATATCTTTGGAAAGTTTATAACTTACACTTTCAGAATTTGTAAATAACTCAGAACACCGTAGACTTGTTCATGGATTTTGTGTGGTCAATCACATTTATTAAACAGCACCACTTCTCGTTAGATAAGAGACTATTGCTTTCATTTTAGGTTGGATATATCAAGTCCAAGTCATGTGACTCAAGTCACATGACTTGGACTCAGTCAAACTCAATTCATTAAAATTAAGCCTTTAGACTTGACTTGAAAACATGTTCAAAGAATTGGATATGACTTTGACTTTTACACCTCAAGTTGGGACTTGACTTGCCTAGAAGCTGTTTACTTGAAAAGACTTGATATTTTACCCAAAGTCTAAAATTTAAAACACATTATTTATAAAGTGGGCCCCATTAATTCATTTAACTTATTCTGTATTAACAGGCCCAGACCGTCCCTCGGTTTTTCCATACTCCTTATGTATGTGTGCAAGCTGCAGCACAACCAGTCAAAATAACAAGATTTAATAAGTCCAGGCAGGAGGGGGCACGGCTGACTCTGTGGGCGGCCAATGACCGCCAATGACCGCCAATGACCGCCCATGCTGCCGGGCCTGGTTGATGATACCACAGTTTTCACTTGTATGCTATGTTTAGTCATGCTGTATAAATCCGGTGCTTCAAATGTATGATGTGCAGCGTATTAGCTCTGGATTGCCGGTGAGTAGTGAGAAGGGTTCCGGATCAGAAAGCAGGTTCTGGACCTGAACTCAGGGAAGAAGGTTTCTCTCTGTCCCCATCATAATGATGAAATGGGTTCAGTTCCATCAGAGGATGGCTGGTGTATTTATACGGGAAATTACCATTTTTTTAGACCCCTTTCTAGGGTTGCCAATCGTCCCGTAAAATACGGAATCGTCCCGTATTTTGCTGTCAATTGTTGCGGGACGCGATTTGTTCCTTACTTCCATAAATGTCCGATAGACACGCCTATCACACACATATTAACACTAAGTGAAACAATAATGACCAAAAATAAAACACAGGAAATATTAAGGTCAACTAAATTGTCGTGACGGGAACGAAAAGACCCCCAAGAAAGGTACGGACCAACAGTCACTGTTGCCTAGAGATGGACAGTACGCAGCTGCGTCTTTTTAAAACATCCTCAATCTGATACTCCACCATCCTTAGAAGCAAAACCTCTCATAAAGATACAGACGTGAGAGGGAGGACGCAAATCCCAGGCTGAATAAAGTTAGTGAGGATGAACACAGGTAATTTAAAAAAATGTTTCCACCGTGGCGCAGTGTGCTGATGTATGTATCAGATAGAATGGATCAGGAGAGGAACACTGCAGACACATTAGAACAGGGGTGTCAAACTCATTTTGGTTTAGGGGCCGCATACAGCTTAATCTGATCTGCAGGGGGCCACACAAGTAAACTCATTGCAAGATTAAATAGAACCAATAAAATGGACTTGTTGTTGATTTTTATATTAAACAAATTTCACTTTTACAAAATATATTATGAATAATCTCAGTTTTTAAGAAAGGTATCTGCAATTTCAACAATACTTTTACTCAGTTAAGCATTTATTTAAGTGCATTATGCATAAGAACTGATCTCAGTGATTGTACAATGTGGCAAAACATTTATTCACAGTTTTTGGAACTTAAAAACACTGTCCTGCATCACAAAATACAACAGACAAAAATTAAGAAAAGTTTTAAAATCAATTTTCAACATCTGGGAAGCAATTTGAGCAAATTATCTGGCTTCACACATTTGAAATCTTAAGTGTCAGCTGTTTTAAACAGACATTTGATTAAGTACATTTGTTGATGCATAAAATGCATACATATAGAAAAACTTGCATACATAACATGTATGTATGTTAGCATGCACGAGAAATATGAGGTTCCCAGGGCCAAAATAAAAAGCTGGTAAAGCATAGAATCGAACTTGTTTACAGAACCTGAAGCTCAGTGCTGCCATCTGCTGTTAGTTCCGCTGCAGTGTTGCATCATGTTGTGTGCTCTGAATAAAACACAGCGCCCCTCGTGGACAGTATAGGAACTGCAGATTTTCAATTAAACGAAGTATATGTTTTTTCCCCCGGGCCGGACTAAATCGTTCGGCGGGTCGGTTCCGGCCCGCGGGCCGTACGTTTGACACCCCTGGCGTAAAGCCTATCATGTCCTCGCATGTGCACCAGTCAAGGGTGTTAATTATAACCTGTCAAATGACCTATTCCGTTAACGCGACCTCTGACATAACTGTAGTATTGTTATTTTAAGATCATATGACAGTATATGTAATTTAGTATATGTAGTGTATTTAGTATATGGTAGGATATCATATACCATAGGACAGAGGTTCCCAAACAGTGGGGCGCGCCCCCTAGGGGGGCGCCGTGCCATTGCACACGGGGCGCGTAAAAACAAGAGCGCTGTATGCGCTCGGTTTTTACCTTAGAATGGCCAACTCTCTGTTATTCCTGTCAATTTGATAAAGTAGGAGCTTCCACACTTCCCATATTCTGTGTTCTTTGTCACTTTTATCAGCAGTTAAAACTGTTTAATCCGTTGTAAACATGTCGTAACCTGTTTTTCTGAGCCGCAACATGAGCGCCACGACACTCGCGCTGGGTTTACACATGTGCGGCAGCGAAGGAGACTTGCTGCTGCTGTGCAGAGCTACGCAGGTGTGTGTTAGAATCATGGCAGCAAAGCAGCAAAACGCAAAGAACTTTTCACAGTTTTTTCCTCCAAACTAACCGACTGAGTTGAGTAAAGCTGTTGGATGCAGGATGACTAGCTAGCTAATATCAATACAGCACCTTAAGCTTATCAAGTAGCCTGTAGGCTACCAATGTTGTTGTCTATGTCCAGCTATGTACATTCATTTTGCCCCACAAAAAGTTAGAGACAGGGAGTCTCTAAGAATCGTCAAAATATAATTGAAAAGTTTACACTATGTCTATCTCCAATATTCCACATAATTTAGCAAACTAAGTTAGGCTTCATTACGATGTTTGTGTAGTTCATATCTTGTAGCTAGAGGTTAGTTCGTTAAGCTACGTCTTTTCTTACCTTGATAGCTGTGGATATATTCTTCGTGGAAGAATTTGCATCACTTCACACATTTGTTGGTGGGCGAATTCGCCGCTGTGATTTCTTCTGCATCAGCAAAAGAAAGTGCGGGCAAATTAAGTAACGATGATGAAAAGTAACGGAGGAGGAGAGACATTTCTCAGAGTACTTGAAGTACAGTCACAAAAACAGGAAGTACCCCAGCCCTTTCAGATGCAGCTTCTGGTTGTCGTGAAAAAGATCTGCGCTGCAATTGTATGTAATCAACCAATAGGCTGCCATTGTAGCCTGAAGACACCGCCCCTCATTGTCATATTAAAGCAGAAACAAAGAGGGTGTAATGAAGGTCTTCATTATTTGGCGGCACAACACTTGAAATGTGTTAAATGATAAAAGAAATGCATGATGAATTAAATGAAACGGATACAAACAGATTGAAATGTTTTATTGATTTTGTGTTTTATGCAGTTGCATCTCAGCTGGAACTGATGGTGTCCTGTTAAAATACAAACAAAAGGATAATATAAGTATTGTGATTGTTTGAAGGCTTTATGTGGGTGTGGCTTACCTCTCTCTTTCTCTGCAGGGTGTTCAGGCTAAAAGATTCCCTGGGGGCCTGAGCACCTTTTAAAGGTTCCAGAAGAGACCAAAGCAGATGAAAGAGGGGGAGCAGTAGAGCTAGGCATTTTATAAATTTAATGTTGGATTTATATTTATATTGATAAAAATGTGTAGAGATGTTTAAAATTAATAGTATTTCAGAATATATATTATTCTGAGGATTTAATTAATTAGTTCGTCAAACTTTGTGTGTATGTATTTTGTTTTACCCTGTTTCTTGGTGGGTTGGTGAATTGGAACAGCCAGTGACTATAAAAGGCTGCATGCTGGCCACAGTGTGTGTTGCTGCTAAGACCCTAGGCCACTGTAAGCAGGGTTGCTTGTCTGTTAAATGTTGGTGAATAAACACCCAGTGGGTTTGCACAGTTTCTCTGCCTCAAGTCTCCTACTTCCTCCAGCCGCTAAGGGCCATCCTAACAAGTGGTGTCAGAAGCTGGGGCCGGAGTCACAAAGTGGAGTTGAGGATGACAAAAGACAGAGAAAAGAGGAAACAAGACCAACAGGAGGATCCTGATGATGGAGCAAAGTCATCTGCTGATCAGGTGGGCGTGGCACCCAGCAACCCTGACAAGATTGAGGAGCTTGCAGATTTGGTTAAATCCCTCATTCAGTCTCAATCAGTGAGAGACCAACAGCTGGCGAAAGAAGCTTCCTGTCAAGAGTACAGATGGAAGAGTATGCAGCACCAGTTTCACCAAATACAGCAGCAGGTGAATGATTTGATACAAGACTCTGGAGGTGACCAGCTACAGTCTGGAGCAGCACAGCCTCAAGATGACAGAGATGATCCAGGAGAAGGGCCAAGTCAACCGTCTTGGTGTGTTGGGCCTGAGAGGGACTTCAGCATGCACAGAGAACCAAAGCTACAGCCTCTACTGCCTAATGATGACATTGAACATTTTTTGACCACTTTCGAAAGAATGGCCCAAGTCTGTCGATGGCCGAAAGAGGAGTGGGCTATCCAGCTAATTCCCCTATTGACGGGCAAGGCACGAAGTGCTTATGTCTTGATGGATCTTGCAGACTCGGACGACTATGACAGAGTGAAGGCGGCCATATTGCAAAAGTATGAAATTACAGCTGAAACCTATCGTCGACGTTTCCATTCCTTGGACATTCTTCCTGGAGAGACTCCACAAGAGCTGTATGTGCGCCTGAAAGAAATGTTTTTCAAGTGGGTTAAACCAGACAAGGCAACAGTGAAAGAAATTTCAGAGACAATGATTCTGGAACAGTTCCTGAGAATGGTTAACCCTGAACTAGAGGTGTGGCTTCGTGAACATGACCCAAAGACAGCAGAGAAAGCAGCACAATTGGCTGAGGTCTTCAAGGCAGCTAGACGAGGGACAAAACACAGCACTTTTGGCCGAGACTCCAACTTTGCCCACAAAAGTAAGTCCAATGGGGATGAACGGGGTGGTGGTCAGTTGGAGAACAGGACATTTTCTAGTGGTAGGCAACTTTCTTCTAAGTATAAGCCTGATTCTGTTAAGAATCCCCCTTTTCGTTCTGTCAAGCGAGACATAAGATGTTATTTATGTAATGGACTGGGCCACACTCAGTATTTCTGCCCTCTTACTAATCAGTCTAAGCCATCCCTGTTTTGCACTGTCCCCAGGCCCACTACATATGCTTTTCATGATGTTGCTCGTACTGCACCTGTTCTGATTAATGGGCAGCGTGAAACAGCCTTGCTAGATACAGGAGGATTTCAGACTGTGGTTTTGTCTTCCTTAATACATAGAGAAAAGTGGTCTGAGGAGAAATGTCACATAAGCTGCATACATGGGGATAAACATGAATATCCAATGGCTGACATATATCTCACTGTGGGAGGGCACACATTTTTTATGTCAGTGGCTCTTGCAGCAAAGCTGCCTTATGCTGTTATTCTGGGTAATGATGTCCCCATTATTGCAGATCTCATTCAGCAAGCAGAACTACATCCTCCCAAAGTACTGATGCCCACACACACAGAAAACCTTCCCCCCCAGGAGGTGACTGATACTCTTTTAGCCCAAACCATAGAGTTCCCATGTAAACTAGCATCTTCAGGGCACAACATGGTCACTACAAGGGCTCAGAGTGCACAAAACACCTTGAGAGAGTTACCATTTTTTGAGGAAGTATGGGAAATGGGACCAGTTAAACCTTATAAAACCAGGGCTGAGAGGAGGAGGGACAAGATAAGAGGTTCAGTCAGGCAAACAGCTAATACTTTTAAACCATTCCACCTTCTAGATGTTAATCTATGTGGGTGAGCTTCAGAGGCAGGATCCAACTTTAAAATGTTGGTTTGATAAAGTCATAAAGGTGGACGGAAATGCACAGGGCACTGCAGGGTTTCTTGATGAAGCTACTTATGTAGTAAAACGGGGAATTTTGTATCAGTGTAAAGGGGATGTGGAGTCCTTAGCATTACCACAACAGTTCAGAGAGGGTAATGGATCTGGGACATACAGTTCCATGGGCTGGACATATGGGATTTCAGAAAACACTATGTAGGATTGCCAGAAGATTTGTGTGGCCAGGAATGTATACTCAAATATCACATTTCTCTAAGTCCTGTGTTAAATGTCAACTCGCTTCAGGAAAAAAGATTCCTCAGGCTCATCTTCAGCCCCTACCAATTATTGGTACTCCTTTTGAGAGAATAGGGATGGATGTAGTGGGTCCCTTAGAGAGACGCTCAGCAGGCAACAAGTACATTCTAGTTATATGCGATTATGCAACCCGGTATCCTGAAGCTTTTCCCCTGAGGTGTGTGAAAGCCAGAAATGTTGCCAACTGTCTGATACAACTGTTCTCCAGAGTAGGGATACCGAAAGAGGTTTTGACTGACTGTGGAACAAACTTCATGTCTAAGCTGTTACAAGTCTACCAGTTGCTAGGAGTGAAGGGAATTAAGACCACCCCCTATCATCCTCAAATGGACAGGCTTGTTGAGAGATACAATCAAACTTTAAAGAACATGCTACGCAAGTTTGTTTCCACTACAGGAGCAGACTGGGACCAGTGGTTGCCCTATTTGCTGTTTGCCTACAGAGGCTTCAACAGGCTTCAACTGGATTTTCAACTGGATTTTCACCATTTGAACTGCTCTATGGATGCCACGTGAGAGGACCATTAGACCTCCTGAAAGACTACTGGGAACATCCTGAAGCAGCGGAGGAAAACATTGTGGCATATGTAGTCAAGATGCGACAGAGGTTGGAGGAGATGACAGCTCTGGCACAGGAGAGCATGAAGACGGCACAACAGAACCAGAAAAGATGGTATGACCAGAAATCTAAAGAGAGGGTCCTGAAACCAGGTCAACAGGTCTTATTGCTGTTACCAACCTCAGATAACAAGCTGCTTGCCAAGTGGCATGGTCCATATGAAGTGACTCGGCAAGTGGGTAAGGTCACATATGAACTGTTTATGCCTGACAGAGTGAAAAAACATCAGACATTTCATGTGAATCTGCTGAAAGAATTCCAGGTGCGTCAGAGTCCAGTGCAGCAGCTCTTGATTTGTGATGTTCAAGATGAGGAGGTGAAGGTGAAGGAGAAGTTTCTGCCCTCCAACGAAACACAGATCAGTGTGGTTGATCCGTCTCATCTGTTAGCAGTCCAGCAGGAGGAGGTTGCAGCTCTGCTGGAGTCGGAACTCTTTTCAGAGGCTCCAGGTTTTACAGACCTGGTACAACATGACATCTGTCTCAAGAAGGATGCACCAGCTCGGCAGAAGAGCTACAGGATTCCTGAGCGGTTGGTGCCAGAGCTCAAGAAAGAGATCAACTTTATGTTGGAACTTGGCATCATTGAAGTATCAACCAGTGAATGGTGCAGCCCGGTGGTTCTTGTACCTAAAAAAGATGGTTCACTGAGAGTTTGTATTGACTTTCGTTATCTGAATTCTCTGTCTCAGTTTGATCCTTATCCTATGCCCAGAATAGATGACCTGTTGGAAAGAGTGGGAGGAGCAAGGTACATTACTACACTGGACTTAAGTAAAGGATATTGGCAGGTGGCACTAGCACCGCAGGCCCGCAAGCTGACTGCATTCAGAACACCATTTGGTATGTATCGTTTTAAAGTGATGCCATTTGGTCTACAGGGAGCGCCTGCCACTTTTCAAAGACTTATGGACCACGTTTTGAGAAATGTGTCAGACTTTTCAGCAGCCTACTTGGATGATGTGGTTGTGTTCAGTCAAACCTGGAAGGACCACATGTTCCATTTACATCAAGTGTTGGGATGCATCAGAGCAGCTGGTCTGACCATTAACCCCCAGAAATGTGCAATTGCCCAGAGAGAGGTGGCCTATCTAGGCTACATCATTGGTTTTGGCAAGATTAGACCACAGGTGGGGAAAGTGGATGCTGTTCGTACTTTCCCTGTACCCACAACAAAGAAGAAGGTGAGGAGCTTCTTGGGCCTGGTTGGATGGTACAGGAAGTTTATTCCTCATTTTGCAGAACGTTCAGTGGTGTTAAACAACCTGACAAAGGGCAAGTCCCCAAATAAGATCCAATGGACTGAGGAATGTAACAAAGCTTTTGAAGATCTTAAAAATGCTATCTGCACAGACTCTGTTTTGCACACCCCTGATTTTGAGAAGTCTTTTACACTGCAAACGGATGCTTCGGGAGTGGGTCTTGGGGCTGTTTTGTTGCAGGAAGTGGATGGAGAGATGAAGCCGGTGGTGTTTCTGAGCCGTAAGCTTCTGGACAGAGAAACTAGATATTCAACGGTGGAGAAAGAATGTCTAGCCATGAAGTGGGCCATCGAATCATTGAGATACTACCTGCTGGGACGACATTTCTTTCTGGAGACGGATCACAGGGCCCTCCAGTGGCTGCATCGGATGAAGGATGCAAATGCACGGATTGCTGGATGGTACCTCGCTCTGCAACCATATAACTTCACCGTCCATTACAAGGCTGGAAAAACCAACACTTCAGCTGACTGTTTGTCCAGGATTCCTGAAAGTTAAGGTACTGTGAGCTTATGGAAAGGGGGGAGAAAATGTAATGAAGGTCTTCATTACTTGGCGGCACAACACTTGAAATGTGTTAAATGATAAAAGAAATGCATGATGAATGAAATGAAATGGATACAAACAGATTGAAATGTTTTATTGATTTTGTGTTTTATTCAGTTGCATCTCAGCTGGAACTGATGGTGTCCTGTTAAAATACAAACAAAAGGATAATATAAGTATTGTGATTGTTTGAAGGCTTT